>NC_133756.1:132879638-132941619 GCF_036562045.2 Rhinolophus sinicus
TTCACAGTTATTGGTGATATTAAATTTTGATCTCTGGATTAAGTTGCTATCTTCCAAATTTTCCATTGTAGAGGTACATTTTCTTTTGTTATTAATAAGTAATTCGAGGATAGATTCCAGTGATTTTAGTATCTATTGACAAACCTGCTTGAACCTAATATTGTAGGTTTTTAAATTGAGATTGGCTAATTTAATCATTTCTTCTGAAAGTAATGGTTGGCAATCCTTACGAAGTCTGGGTTTTTCTTCTCAATATTCCCACTCTGTTTCTATTTGCTTTTAATTTCTAGCACCATGGGGTCATAGGTTCTTTTTTTATACAATGTGTTATAGTTCACTACTATCATTTCTTTTGATTCTCAAAATGTTTCAGATATGGACAGTGGGAGAAAGACCCTCAAATTGTGTCCTATATGTCCCTTGATAGGTCCTCATCATATATTGAGTACTTCCATGCTTTGAGCCACAATAAAGTATCTCAATTTATACTGTCTCTCTGTTTGCTCAGGAAGCAACAGTTTATCCAAGAATTCATGGCTATTTTAGAGGTGATAGAGGTTTAGGAATCACTACTGAGTGTGCTTTACGATTAGGTTGTCATTGTTATTTGGCCTATTCTATGGACAGAGCTAAGAAATATATATACTGGGGGTGCCAAAAAATTTATACAGATTTTAAGAGACGTTAACACTTTGGTTAAGGTTGCTCAAGCAGTAGCTCGCCATAATCAGAAGTGTCTGGACCCTGATGGTGATCACTTTGGGTACCTCTTGTAATTGCAGAAGCCAAATATGACTTGTATTCATCTTTTGTTATGTGCATGCATTGAGAATTACAATTTTAATAGTTTTCACTTTCTTAAAAATGTATGTATATATTTTTTGGAGATGTATATATATATGTATCTAACATATCATATATACTTATATATCGTATGTATATTTCATATATATATTTCATAATGATACTTCTAATTCTGATCCTAAACCACAGTCTTGTTTTCTCCTTCCTCATTCCATACTTGTCTTTCTTCCTTTATCCAAAGAGAACACTGGTCTTCCAAAACTTAATACATTTGTATAATTTGCTTAATGCCACAATACATATTAAGTAGTCTGGGAATCATTGAACCTATACTATTACTACAATAAAAAACTATTAAAATTCAAGATTTATTTTATTATCCCTAAAATGTATCCCATTAATCATATGTAGTCATTACTACTATGTTTAAAAGTTACCTGGCTTGTTTTCCATTTCTTTCTTCTGTATGCTTGGGTTATCAGTTGAAAATACCTGTAAGTTTATTTGTTTCTGTTCATAACAAACTATAAAGATTTTGTTTCACACATTGATTTTTTTGGGGGGTGGGTGGGGAGATGTCAAATATCAAACTATAGAGCATTAAGAAAAATTACATCCCCTTTCCTATCTATTCCCCTGTGATCCAACCTACTGCCTTTACGTGATCAATCTGACTCATTTGTTTATCTTCCTGTGTGTCTTTCTGCAAAAACAAGTGTATGTGCATATGCGTATGTACTTGCATGCATAGACACAAATGTGTCTATATACATATACGTAAAATGTATATACATATATGCATGCATAGACACAAATGTGTCTATATACATATATGTAAAATGTATCTATACACATATATGTAAAATGTGTCTTATACATGTATGTAAAAAGTTCATATATATGTTTATATATAGTTTTTATGTACATGTGCATGCACACAAACATTCTTATTTCCTCTTTTTTACACAAATGTAGCACATAAAATATATATATATATATATATATATATATATATATATATATACATATTATGATTTGCAATTTGCTTTTTCCACTCAATAATATATGTTGGATTAAAAAATAATAATAATATAGCTTGGAAAGTACTCAAAATCAGTCTTAAAGACCATCTTCATTATTTTTGGCAATTGCATAATAATGATGATAGTGGGATGTGTGAATATGTCATAGTTTATTTATTCAGTCTTCTATGTTTGGCATTGAACTTGTTCTTAATATTCTGTTATTAAAAATAATGCCATAGGGAGTAAATGTATGCATTTTTTCATACTCCTGACGAGGAAAGTTCAGAGTAAATTCTTAAAAGTGGAATTACTGAGTAAATTATAAACCGACATGCAGTTTTGTTAGATACTATTCCTCTCCAGGAAGTCTATAACCCTACCAGCAACATGCAAAAATGCCTGTTTACCAACAGGCTCACCTGTAATGTAGCTTTGACAAGCTTTTGAATTTCTGCCAATATTATGGGTGAGAAATGACATCTCATTGTAGTTTCCATTTGCATTACTTCTACTATGTCAGAAGTTGAGCTTCTTATTATAAGTGTAAGGGTCATTTTATATATCTATTTCATGAACTGTCAGTTATAGTTTGAATCATTTTAAAAATTGTGTTTATGATATTTTTTTTCTTTAAGTGGTTCTTTTACATTAGGCGGATTATTCTGTTATCATTGATATTGTTTGGAAATATTTCTTTGTTTCCATTTATCTTTCTTATTCCCCACTTCCTCTGTCTCCCCCCACCCCCACGCCCCCGCACCACTCCCGTTCAAGCCATTGTTTCTCCGTCTAGTTGTGTAGGAGTGTAGGACACAGCACCTTGGCCTATGCTGGTATTATCAGCCTTGTGCACCCTCCCTCTCCCCCACCCCCGCCCCAGGCCCCAAAGAAGTCGGTAGCTGGTTGTCAGTCGGCTGCTCTCAGCTCTGGACAGCTGCCGGCCGCTCATGCTGGCTGCCCACGGTAGCACACGATAACACATGGTAGCCTGCAGCAGCTCACGCCAACCTCCAGTTGCTCACGGCAGCCCAGCTCCAGGAAGTGCTACTGTTCATAATCTTAGCTGTAGAGGGCGCAGCTCACTGGCCCACATGGGAATCCAACCAGTGACCTTGGTGTTAGGACCACGGGGCTCCAACCACCTGAGCCACCGGGCCAGCCCAATTTCCATTTATCTTTAGGCGTTATCTGCAGTGTCTTTTCACTTAGGAAAAGTACTTTAATGTAAATTTATTACACTTATTTTATTGAATTTGTGTTTTTAAGTCACAGTTATAAAGCACTTTTCATATCTTCAGATTATAAAATAGCACTTTTCATATCTTCAGATTATAAAATAATGATTTTTTTCCTTGTGCATATATGGCTTATTTATTTATTTATTTCACATCTAATCTATTCGGAATTTACTCTTGTGTATTGTTCAAGGCATTCGTTCACTTATTTTTTTTTAAGCAAAATTTCTACCAGGTTGCCAAGCATAAGCTATTCAAAAGTAAATTTTTCTCAGTGGCTTGAGATCCTTTTATATCCTGGATTTTCACATGTGTGTCAGTATATTATTTCTGATTTTACTCTTATGTTCTACTATTCATCTATTTATGTGCCAGTTGCAACTGAGAAGTAGTCTTCATCAATTACTCAGTGACTATTAGAATTTCAAGTACTTTTATTTGTTTCAATTACTCAAAAATCAAGTTAGAGGCTGTTGGAATATGGGATTACATCAAACTGATTTTTTTTTCACAGCAAAGAAAATCATCAATAAAACAAAAAGGTGTCCTACTGAATGGAGGAAGAAATTTGTTAATGATACATCGGATAAATGATTAATACCCCAAATTTATAAATCTCATTCAACTCAAAACCCAAAAAGAAACAAACCACTCAAAAAATGGGCAGAAGACATGAAGAAACATTTTTCTAAAGAGGACATACAGGTGGCCAACAGACATGAAAAAATGCTCAATGTCACTAACCATTAGAGAAATGCAAATAAAATCCACAATGAGATACCACCTCACCCCAGTCAAAATGGCTATCATCAATAAATCAACAAACAACAAGTGCAGGTGAGGATGTGGAGAAAAGGGAACCCTCGTGCACTATTGGTGGGATTGCAGATTGGTGCAGCCACTATGGAAATCAGTATGGAGTACCTCAGAAAACTGAAAATGAACTACCTTACGACCCAGCAATTCCGCTCTTAGGCATCTATCCAGAGAAATCCAAAACGCAAATTTGAAAAAATATATGCACCCCTATCTTTATTGCAGTGCTACTCAAAAATAGCCAAGACATGGCAACAACCGAAATGCCCATCAGTAAATGACTGGATTAAGAAACTGTGGTATATTTATATAATGCAGTATTACTAGGCCATAAAGAAGAATGAAATCTTACTATGTGCAACTATATGAATGTACCTAGAGAACATCTTGCTAAGTGAAATAAGTCCGAAGGAGAAAGACAAATATTAGATGATCTCACTTTTATGTGGAATCTAAAGAATAGAATGAATGAGCAAACTAATCAGAAAAAGTTCAAAAGATATAGAGGAAACACTGAGGGCTTCTAGATGGGAGGGGTGGAGATGAGGGGGAAGGTGAGGGGATTAGAACGCACAAATTGGTAACCACAAGATTGCCACGCGGATACAAAAGACAGTATGGGGAATATAACCAATAATGTTGTCAATATTTTTTTGATGGACACTTGTTTTATTAAGGAGACAACTTCATGGATGGTGTAGATGCCTGACCACTGCAGTGTACACCTGAAACTGAAGCTGAACGATGCTAAGTGTCAGCTATAATTTTATGTATAGATTCCCCTCAGACTATTTTGCATTTCATGTAATCACATTAGCTAAAAATCTCTCTCAAATTTGTTAATGGGCGTAAAGAGAACATAACTAATCTTCCCATATTTCAAACTGGCCTAGAATATGAGTCAAACTGAGAAATCAACATTTTAGACCAATTTTTAAAGATTTGAAGAAATGACTCTTACAATACTAATCACACCTTGAATTACTGACACTATATTTGTTTCACTGTTTTTTTCTTGTCTGCCTACTATCAGGCAGGGATTTGGCCTAAAAAAAAAAAAAACCCAAAAGACAACCTGAAAGTATTGATTTTTAAGTATTTTAAATTGTGAAGATACATTTCTGGGTTCATGATGATTTCCTACATTTTTGGTACAATGTTCTCTGCTATGTCAAAACAATGTTCTTTAAGGTACAGCTGAAACTTTGTTTTGAAACCTTACATCCAAATTCCCATTCTATAATATTTCTTAAATAGGCCCTACTGTGTGATTCTTAGTTGGAAAAAGACATCTGCTTTGTACTGTGGAAGTTGAAGACGTCAGATACCTTCTCTCGATGACCACTGGCAGCTGGGATGTGAACAGCTGACCTAGAATCAGACACTGGGTCCTTTCACTAAGGGTGTTCCATCCTGAGCAAGTGGTATAACCTCCCAGGGACACCAAAAATTACTCCCGTTGGTGGCAGCAGTGCTGAGTGTCCAGTGGTGGTGCTCCGAGGAGCTGACCCTGGCTGTGTCCTCAGCCGCCCAACCTCTCTGGTTCCCACCTGTGCTCTGAGCCTGCTTTCTGTGGATCCATAGAGCTCTCTGAGACCCATCCAAGACATTTCTCTTGTGCTTCGGTCAGCCAGAGGCAGTTTCTGTTGTTTGCTATCAAGAACCCTGACTGATTCCAAGGGTCACAGTTGAATAATAAAGCAACTAACAAAAACATTTATGTTCAGCTCACATGTGTGGACTGCAGGTATTGAGCTAAATGTTTTAAATAAATGATGTCACCAAATCCTCAAACCAATAGAGTGAGGCAGGCATGTGGGTGTGTTCTTTCCAGTTTCATGTTAAGGGCCTCCTTCTATGAAGGCCTTGCAGACCTCTCTCCCTCGTGCAAGTATATATGATTCCTCCTTCCTATTCATTCTATGAATTTAAGGAGGAGAAAATATGAATATGTATGTATGTGTTTGAATGTGTGTGTATGTGCGCACGTATACATTTACATTCTCTCTCTCCATATATATATATACACACACACACACATATATATGACATAAAGTATTAATATGTATATTATAATGTATTATATATAATATGTAATACATTATATACATTTCTATTTTCTTATCACTTATTAAGGTCTTACTATATGTCAGATACCATGTTTAATATTTCACTGACATTATCTCATGACATTCCCACCAGAACATTATGAGTTAGATTTATTATCCATTTTACAAAAGTGGTAATCAGAGCAAGAAAGGTTAAATAACTTTTCAAGAAATTACAAGTGAATTGCAGAGTCAAGATTTGAACACATTCCATTTTCTTTGTTTTGCATTCCAGCACTTCTGCTCTTAACACTCTACAAATTGGCTTCCCTGCCTCACTACACTCATATGGGTGATGCTGCCCCTGTTCTTGACTGAGGCCAAGTCTGCATTTCACAAACACACACACACACACACACACACACACACACACACACACACACACACACAAAATGTTTTTTTGTTTTTTTCTCACTTGCTGGGAGGTAAGGCAAATCTCTGTTCTTTAGGGCATGTCACCCATTGCTCTGTCCATGGCAGACCTCATGAGTCGATGACCATACTCTGTTTCCATGAGTCAGCTCAAGATTCCCTCTCCCTCTATTCTACAGGAAGTCAGACCCCTACAGTTGGTTGGAGATGAATCCTATTAGACATTCCTGGTCTAGAACCATGCCTCTCACACAAATGTGGTTAGCAAATTGCTACTTGCATTTTGCTATTTTGTTCATTTTATAGTTGAAGAAGTAATATTTGGAGAAAAATAAGGCATTCTCATGGGCATATTGATGCCTACCTCATTGGGCATTTTGTGAAGATTAATTGAATTAATGCACATAAAGCTCTTCAAATATTGTCTTGGCACAAGTAAGTGAGTCATTAGTAATATTACACTATAGCACACATGCTGTATCCACAGAGATGGTTGCCAGGGGTTGTGGGCAGGGAGGAATGCGGGGTGACTACTGAATGAGCACACGGCTGCCTTTTGGGGTGATGAAAACGTTTGATGTGATGGTTCCACAACATTGTGACTGGGCTAAGTTTCACTAACTGCACACTACAAAATAGTTAATTTTATGTTATATGATTTTTCTCTCAATTAAAAAAAACAGGACAGAGGTTGTAATGGATGGGATAGGACCAGGGGGACCTGAGAGCGAGTGTGGCCTTGAATTTTGCTTCCTAGGCCCCTCGCTCGTGTCACCCTAGACTGAGACCTGGTAACACAGCCAGAATTTGAACCTAAGCCTTTCATTCTCCAAATAAAGCATTCTTTCCACATTAATATGAAAGTCTGACAATTAGGTTGGTGAACTCATCTTAGAAAAGGTGCTACATACCTCACTGCTGAATATCATCATGGTAAGCTTTGAAGCACTCCCCTTTGGAAAATATGCACTGATGCCAACACCTAGGCCACCTTTCAAAGCAAATTGGAGTTCTTTCTCCAAAACTGAATGGCCATCAGATCTGTCATCATATTTACCTTGATGTCCTGTATGTCACCAAAATGTCCTCCTTTCAATATTTCCTTTATTTTGGGGTAAACAAAGAACTCAATGGGGGCCAGATCAGGTGAGTACGGAGGGGATTCCAATATACTTATTTGTTTACTGGCTAAAGACTCCCTCACAGACAGTGCCGTGTGAGCTGGTGCATTGTCAGGATGCAAAAGCCTGAATTGTTGAAAAGTGGAGGTCCTTTTTGTCTCACTTTTTCACACAGCCTTTTCAGCACTTCAAAATAGCCAAATTGGTTAACTGTTTGTCCAGTTGGTACAATTTCATAATGTATAATACCTCTGATATCAAAAAAGTTCAGCAACATAATTTCTACAAGTTTGTGGACTTAATTGTGACCTCCTATGTTGCTTTAGAAATCAGGGAAAGTCCATCCTCACTGGTAGGTAGTTGTGATCTGTATGCTGGTAATTGCAGACGGAGGAGGACTGTCCCTTCCTCAGGCAGGAAAACAAGTGAATCTTACAGTTAGTTACCTGAGAAATTTTAGAGTACAACGGGTTGCAAATAAAAGGAACTTACTGAAAGCTGCGTAACCACCTAATATGCATAAATTAACCTTAGGGTACTGTCCTGACTTAGCCATAAACGTGAAGTCACTGCGACGGTCCTTATGGAAACACAATCTCAGATCTTCCACTGCTAATCTCGTTGCAGTTTGCTTTATTTATAAGTATGTAAATGTGTTATAGCTACAACCTATGTCGTAAACACAGCTCATGACACTTTATAAACAAAAAGATATTAATAAATAGCCACCTCTCATTTTAAAGCAACATTACATATAGAACTTGGCTAAGAATTAAGTGAAAAAAGGAGGTTTTAATTTATTACTTGTTGTTCTTGTATTTGTCTTAAAGGGATTTTTGCGATGGTCTTCACCTGATTGCTGGATCAAGGGGGAAGCCCGGATGTCTGTCATCTATCTCCTTGTCACCCTGACCCAGAGCAGAGGGGAGGGCATGAAAGTTACACGTCTTCTTAAAATTCCTTAAAGATATCTTGAAAACCCTTTCAGATGTTTTCCTTCTTTCAGCATAAATTATGAATCTTCCCCCTCTGCTACTCCAGACACAAAGGTAAACTGCGTGATTTCTGCCTCCAAGAGCTAAACTAATATCCTAGTATGAAAATGATCACCGAAAGTGCTAACTGTGACCCAGGTGATAAGGGGCATCTAAAGTTTAGGGATTAAGTTCCAGGTGAGCAGGAGAGAGGGGATGTACAATTATGTTGGTCAGATGGAGGGTGGGGTGGTTCCTGAGGGAAAGATTACTGAGGACTTGAGACAACACATGACATTTCATCTGAACTTTGAGGGATTTCCTTGGAAAGTGAGGGAATCGGAGAGGGTGTGTGTGTGTGTGTGTGTGTGTGTGTGTGTGTGTGTGTGTGTACAGGGAAGAACACAGAACTCTGCCCTCATTTGAATGTAGAAAGAGCAAGAGACTTGCATTTTTGTAACGTGCGAACCAACTAGAGGGGTAGGTTAGGGAAAGAAGAGTTGAATAAATCTCACTTCCCTATTTTATCAGTGAGAAAAGGCAAAAATGTGGAAAGTTCAGGTGGCCCACTTAAAGTTCACAAAGGTAAGAATGCAGAGTAATGGAAAATGATGCAAAGGGGAGCAAAGATCCTTTGAGACACTAAGCATTCTGGATAAAGCATATAGTTTCCCTAAGAATATAGATGATTTTTTTCATGATTTTAGACCGTGAATGTCAGAAAACGTACCACCGAGGACCTGTCTTCACAAAGGAGATAGTACTTCAATGGTCTATGCAGAGAGGTCAGGGTGGGGGACGTGAGCCTAAGGCTAGGGGCTCCGTCTGTGATCTGACACAGGATCACTGTTTCTTCAGCTTTCAGCATTTTTATTTCCAGATTTGTTCTGGTGATGAATTTTTATCACACGATTATATACTTAAGGCTGATTTAATTGAACTGATGTTAATTTTTTTCTCTTTAAGGAATCTAATTACATTTTTGTCATGAGACTCAAAGGGGAAATTTTGCTTTCTTGCCAGTTTTAAGTAATTTCAGTATTCTATACATCAATTAACATTATGTTTGCCAGAATTTAGAAACTGAAATATATTGTATGTGCTGAATATTTGCCATTTGCCAATCCCAGTGAGCCTTTCAGTTGTCTCTGTCCTGCTCTGTACCCAGCACCAGCTGGGCTTCCCTGCTGGCTGATGTCCAAGGCCTCAACAGGTCTAGAGAAGATCGGCCCCATCTCTGTCTGGACTTGGGCAGTCCCTCCCTCCCCTTCCGCCTTCATGCCTAGGGATATTGAGGTCTCCCTGCTGTCGCTAGTTCTGCTGCTTTGCCATCTTTGACAAGTTGGGTGTCCCTTAGCCCCGCCCACATCTTGGCAAACTCTTCTCTTATTCTGTGAATACTGTGATTTTTCTGCAGCAACCAACTGATGCTTATTTAGGTGTGTTCACTGGAAGCATATTACAGATACATATATGATGCTTTGCATACGTATGGTAAGTTTGTTACATAAACTGAATTCAGTGGGTTACACCTAGGAAACAGCCACAAAGTATACGATTCCATTGTATGAAATATTCAGAATTCACCAAACTACAGAGTAAGTGGATCAGTGGTAACCTAGGGCTGGGTGAAATAAGATCGAAAGGTGAAGTCTAAAGGGAACAGAGTTTCTTTCTGAGTGTTGAATGTGTTCTAAAACTGATTGTGGTGATGGATGCACAACATTGTGAACATACTGAAAGTCACTGAATTATACACTTTTAATATGTGAATTGTATGATAGGTGAATTATATCTTAATAAGGCATGTTTTTTTTACACAAAGAAAATTTATGAGCTTCACTGATAGTTGTCAAAACTGGGAAACAACCAAAATATCCAGGGAGAATGGATAAAACAACTATATACATTCAGATAACGGAATATTATTCAGCACTAAAAAGAAATGAGCTATTTATTAAGCTATGAAAAGATATGGAGGAACCTTAAATGCATATTATTAAGTGAAAGAAGCCAATCTGAAAAGGATATGCACTGTTTGATTCCAACTCTATGACTTTCTTGAAAAGCAAAACGCTGGAGACAGTAAACAGTTCAGTGTTTGCCCAGTGATGCAGGGAGGATGGGCTGAACAGGCATAAAACAGAATTTTCAGGGCAGTGAACACACACTCTTTGACATTTTAACAGGGGACACATGTCATTATACATTTGTCTAAATCATGGAACGTACAACACCAGGAGTGAATACTCATGTATGCTATGGACTTTGAATGATAATTAAGTGTCCATGTAGGTTCATGGATTCTAAAAATGTCCCAGTCTGGTAATGGATGGCGATAGGGGGAAGCGTGTGAGTGTGTGTGTGTGTGTGTGTGTGTGTGTGTGTAGCATGTCCCGAAAGTGTTTGTGCAGTTTAACCGTCACAAACTTCAGAGAAGTACGTTCTACAGATTTATGCCCAAGATCCTTTGAGAGTTTATTTATATTTGTTTTATACTGATTTCTGTCGTGTGAATATCAAAATAATTATTCATTTTAATTATTTGAATTTGAGTCAGCCCCTCTGATCGAGGAGATAAAAGCTAATTGAAATACACTAAAATTTGCTATGCAACATTCAGAGAACTAAGTATCAAAGAATCTGGGCCCATGTGAGGCAAAGCATTCTATAGGAGAGATGGATTTGAGGACATATATGACCCTACGTGTAAATGTCTGGGTACAAGCAAACATTCCAGGCAGTATTTCAGACTTTCAAGGAGGTGGACATGGTAAGGCCCCAGTCAAGGTCTCCACACATTAAAGGGGGACCCAGGTAAAATCTAGGCTACAGATGGAACCAGCAGAACATTTCATTAAGATACATGTATAATGTGATGAAAGATGGTTTGGAAAATAGAATGGCAGGGTAGGCCAGAGGGACCTAGAGTTCCAAGAGGGGTGGAGGGAATGCTGGGCTGGTGGGTGCGGGAGGGGCTGTGTCACACACAACACTTTGTGACTCATCAATGGTCTGTGATGCACGCTTGGCAATAAAGTCAAGGGTCTGCACACTCAGAGCTCAGTTGCCTCCAGCAGCATGGTGATTCAGATAATAGAATTTACAGAATGGAAGGTGTTCTTATTTCTGAATAGTCTCATTGACATTTGTCTGAGCTTCGGCTCAAGATCTTTACAGGTGATTCTCACTTGCTTGTGTGGCTTGTGGTGGCTCCTTCTGTTCCTGTGCTACACCTGGTGGGGATTCCATCTTTACCACCCTCTGGGAAACCAAAAACTTCCTAAAGGTAAGGAGCCCTGTTTGAGCCCCATCAGTTTCTTTAGTGTTGTTTTCATTTCTAGTCCCACCTTTCAAAATGAGCGTGGTTGACCCAGAGTTACACCTGAGGTGGGGAGTCAGAGAATAGAAATCCTTCTAGCGGAATAGGCGTGGCCAGCCTAGGGGTTCAGCTGCCACTGTTTCCTTGGAAGCTCAGAGTCCATCTAGGTGTGGTGGAGGATTGATTCCAGGATTCAACCCAAAACCCCAAAAAAGTGATTTCCTGGCCCTGAATTGGGTTATTTAGAGTTTGGGAACTATGCAGGAGAACAGGGTTCCCCAGTACTTTATCATAGGTCATATTCCCATGTCAGGCATCACTCCACAGAGCCTTCCTCTGTGTTGGGCTGATCAGGAGAGAAGTCTGAGCCTCAGAGAGCTTCTGCACAGAGGCTGGAGCCTGACCTCGGCCCCAGGTTACAGGGTCCTATGGGAGGGGGCAGAGATGCCATTGTTGGGCCTCAGATCCTACGCCGTCCTTGAGCAGAAGACTTCTGACTGAGAATACCAAGTGTGGACGTCATAGACAAAATCCTTCCTTGAGTGTGTGAAAGAGGGAGAAATTGAAAACATTTTGAGCCCCAAAAATTGATGAAAGGAAGGGACAACAATTTCTAGTAATTAAAATAGGGTCATCGTATTCCTGGATCATGAATGTCTCAGTTACCTATGGAAAGAAGTGACAGAAACGATTATCTTCATTTTTTCTGAGCATCAGGGCAGAGCCAAGAAGAGACGGAAAGGGGGGGCATGGAAAGGTAAGGTTCTGCCTCTTTCACCTAAGCTCTCCAAGGGTGACCCTGACTGTCCTTTCCATGAAATCCCAGGTCCATGATCTCTGAGGATATTAGTTGCCATATATGGTCCTTCTCAGAAAACAGAGTCATCAGAGGAGAGGCTCATGGGAAGGCAGTCAGACCCAGAGTCATTTCTCAGGTCCCCTGTTCTGCCATCCCTGGGCAGGAGCAGCGATGGAACTGAGCAATGAATGTTTCCCAATAGATGTGAAGACTCAGAACTTCTGTCTGTCAATTTTGTTTAAGTACTTTCACTTCTTGGATGATCAGATTCCTCTCTGATATAACCACTGACCTCTCTGCTTCACAGAGGGATTTGGATCATTAAATGAGATAATGTCTGAGAAAGTACTTTGCAAATGAAGCAACGGACACATGGGCACCTTGTTCGTGTTATCATCGGCCACTTGAGCTCATCTACTGCATCTTGGGGCTTTCACAGTCTCATATCACAATGGTCTCCACTGAAGAGACTCCGGTATGATACCTATGCATCTAACTTCATTCCATATAACTCACTCTCATGGTTTCCCAGGTTGGAGATATTACCAGAGGACAGAAGAGGAGAAAAAGAAGCTGATTTCTCTCCTGAAATGGTGACTACCCTTTCGCTCTCTTTGGTGCTCCCTCTTTAGCATGTCCTGTGCAGCCTTCCATAGTCTTAGGGGTAGCCATAGGAACGGGGAGGTGATTGAAGGCCTGGGGTGAGTGCTATTGAGTGTATTGTGAAGTCAGGGATGTGGAACAATGTGAAGGACAGCAGGCTGCCTTCAGAGGGCCCCACCCCCAAGGTGCAGGAGGTCATCCTTTCTTTCTTCTGGTCCTGACTAGCTTTGTACCTCCTGTCTCTTGCAGCCTCCTGTGCCAGCATCATGCAACCATGCACTTTTGTCAACTATTTCATCCAGACCCCTTGTGTCAGGTGAGCAATAACGTCACTACTGAGGTCAATTGTCTGCTGTTCCCTGAGGACCTGGATGATGCTACTCGCTATGTGTCCCCTTTGGCTTCCACAGATTCAGTGACCGATTCACCATTCCCTCTGTCCCCACCTTCTCTTCACGACCTCCAGGAGATTCAATACCAGCCCCTCTACTTCAGCCTTTTCCCATCTCCATCCCCGATTCTCTCCCCTAAGCCAATGACCCCTTATGTGACTTGCCTTCACCTCAACACCAGGTGACTCTTTGCCACCAGAACCTTTTCGTCCCTTAGAATCTGCATCCCCAACGGATCATTCCCCACCCCAACCCCTTTGAACCCCACTACAAGATACTCCAAGAGCAGATCCTCTTCTCCAACTAGAGGCCCCTTTGATTCTGAATACCATGTTTGTTAACCCCTGCATATCCCTTACCAGATTTGTCACAGACAAGGAATACCCTGGTTCACTTGCTCATCATCAGGCACTACCTATGCTGTCAACCTCACCAACACCTGGCTACAGTATCACTGTGACTCACTGTAAACCAATTGCCAAACTCCTGAAACCTGATCCAGAGAAAGCATCTCCAGATAGCTCCGGGGCATTGTCCACTTATCTCCCAAGCATCACAGGCATCGATCATTGCAGCCTGTCACTGGCCAACCTTTCCTGGCATAGACTAGCTCTTGCCTAAGACGTATTCCCTTCACCCTTGACAAAGTGTGATTTCATGCAAGAGTTTCCGCACTCCATTCTTTACAGGCCTCTTTTCGGGGGACCCTGCCACCAAACGAGTAGGGAGAGGTCACCTTTATTTTTCAAATTTGACATCCTTTCATTCCCAGAGAAACAGTCCAGAAGAGGAGGCATTTCCTCATGTGGAAGGGAAAGAGAGGAAACATGATTCTTCAGTAACATATCTCAGTCAAGACTACGATCTAATATCTTCAGGAAAAAGAGTAGAATCAACTGCTGACGACCGTGAATCAGGAGTCACCCTTCGTTTCTGGAGCAGCAGAGGCAAGCCCATGGAACTGCATGACCATCGGCAGCCCTCACAACCTAGGACAAGCCATTAGCCGGAAATCTTATAAGGGTAAGTGGGAATGTATTCTCACGCAACAGCCTAGCCATCTGTACACTCATAACTACCCCTAAAGAAAGGAGAGTCTGTGAGACTGATCCTTTCAGGGACTCTGCTTCAGGTTTGTGCTTACAACCGTATGTCTCCCTGTTTGTCCCCAAAGCATGGCTGGTTAGTCAATGACGGGTAAGATTCCTCAAGTGAGGAACAACCTAAGACAGTCACAGTCACAAAAGGGACATCGGAGAACTCACGGGGTTGACAGATGTGGGCATAGACCCCAAACTTCCCCCGGCTAAGGACAGCTTCTACCAACACCTAAAGAAAGGAGAGTCTGTGAGACTGATCCTTTCAGGGACTTTGCTTCAGTTTTGTGCTTACATCTTATGTGTCCCTTTTGGCCCCAAAGGATGGCTGGTTAGTCAATGACGGGTAAGATTCCTCAAGGGAGGAACAACCTAAGACAGTCACAGTCACGTAGGGGCCATCTGGAGAACTCACGGGGTTGACAGAGGTGGGCATAGACCCCAACCTTCCTCCGCTAAGGATAGCTTCTGCCTGTGTGGCTACATTCTTTCCCAAAACCTGCTTGGGAAGAGAATCAATGATATGATAACATCAGTTCTCCATCCATTCATTTCAGTCCGTCCCCTCCACCCCTATTGAAAGGAAAGTCTGTGAGACTGATCCTTTCAGGGACTCTGCTTCAGGTTTGTGCTTACAACCGTATGTCTCCCTGTTTGTCCCCAAAGCATGGCTGGTTAGTCAATGACGGGTAAGATTCCTCAAGTGAGGAACAACCTAAGACAGTCACAGTCACAAAGGGACATCGGAGAACTCACGGGGTTGACAGATGTGGGCATAGACCCAAACTTCCCCGGCTAAGGACAGCTTCTACCAACACCTAAAGAAAGGAGAGTCTGTGAGACTGATCCTTTCAGGGACTTTGCTTCAGTATTGTGCTTACATCTTATGTGTCCCTTTTGGCCCCAAACGATGGCTGGTTAGTCAATGACGGGTAAGATTCCTCAAGGGAGGAACAACCGAAGACAGACACAGTCACATAGGGGCCATCTGGAGAACTCACGGTGGTTGACAGAGTTGGGCATAGACCCCAACCTTCCTCCGTCTAAGGATAGGTTCTGCCTGTGCAACTACATTCTTTCCCACAACCTGCTTGGAAGAGAATCAATGATATGATAACATCAGTTCTCCATCCATTCATTTCAGTATGTTGCTTAGTCTTTTTCCTGAGAGAAATTGCAAAAGGCTAGAAAATTCCCATAAACGGGGCAGTCCCATGCCATCTGCACAGAGCACAGGACTAGATCAAGTGACAGCTGCCTTGACTGGCCTGAACCAATGTGAGAAATTCAAGAAGGGCATTGGGATGATCCTACAAGAGAAAGTGGTGTGTCTGAATGCAACAGTTGTCCCCTCTGCTCAAGAGCCCGATCCCTTCCAAGTGAAGTTTGTGAAAGCTGAAGAGAAGGCAGAAGTTCTGGCCCTAGCAGGGCTGTTGTCAAGCAGCACCCTACACATCCGTCCCTTTGTAACCAACCACCCCTATTGAAAGGAAAGTCTGTGATACTGATCCTTTCATGGATTTTGCTTCAGTAGTGTGCTGACACCTTACGTCTGACTCTTTGGCCCCAAAGGATGGCTGGTTAGTCAATGACGGGTAAGATTCCTCAAGTGAGGAACAACCTAAGACAGTCACAGTCACATAGGGGCCATCTGGAGAACTCACGGGGTTGACAGAGGTGGGCATAGACCCCGACCTTCCCCCGGCTCAGGATACCTTCTGCCTATGTGTCTATATTCCTTCCCACAACCTGCTTGGGAAGAGATTCAATGGTGTCATAACATCCGTTCTCCATTTATCCTGTTCAGTAAATTTCAGCCGTAAATGTTTTGTCTCTCAGGGAGGTACATGCTGAAATTGACCTGCAGCTGCTTGGAGGCAGGCATAATTAGTTCAAATCAGTTTCTTAGTGTAATGCGTGAAATTCACAAACCTTGGAGAAAACAATGTTGACGTTTTGTGTGTGCATCAATAAAAGCCACAAGACAGCCCCGTTTGGGGCTCTCAGTCTATGAGGCTGAGACCCTTGGCCCCTGTTTAATAATTTCCTTGATTTCTTTTTGTGACTTTCTCAACCCTTTGCCACCCCTTCTCGAACGCACGCTGCCTATGTTACACTGGACGCGACTTGTGGCGCCCAACGTGGGGCTCAAGGAGGGAAGGACGACTACAAGTCGAAATTAACCGGTGGAGCAACGGCAAGGCTCTGGGTAACTGTCACGAGACAACTACCTGGTAAGGAGGTAGGGAAGGTCCCAGAGAATTAACCAAAGAAAGGGGTATTGGATAAAGCCTTACTAAACACTTTTGTATGTGAGAGTGTGATTGTGTTCGTCATTGACTTTATCACCAAGATCCTTTGAGAGTTTATTTATATTTGTTTTATACTGATTTCAGTCGTGTGAATATCAAAATAATTATTCATTTTAATTATTTGAATTTGAGTCAGCCCCTCTGATCGAGGAGATAAAAGCTAATTGAAATACACTAAAATTTGCTATGCAACATTCAGAGAACTAAGTATCAAAGAATCTGGGCCCATGTGAGGCAAAACATTCTATAGGAGAGATGGATTTGAGGACATATATGACCCTACGTGTAAATGTCTGGGTACAAGCAAACATTCCAGGCAGTATTTCAGACTTTCAAGGAGGTGGACATGGTAAGGCCCCAGTCAAGGTCTCCACACATTAAAGGGGGACCCAGGTAAAATCTAGGCTACAGATGGAACCAGCAGAACATTTCATTAAGATACATGTATAATGTGATGAAAGATGGTTTGGAAAATAGAATGGCAGGGTAGGCCAGAGGGACCTAGAGGTCCAAGAGGGGTGGAGGGAATGCTGGGCTGGTGGGTGCGGTGGGGCTGTGTCACAACACTTTGTGACTCATCAATGGTCTGTGATGCACGCTTGGCAATAAAGTCAAGGGTCTGCACACTCAGAGCTCAGTTGCCTCCAGCAGCATGGTGATTCAGATAATAGAATTTACAGAATGGAAGGTGTTCTTATTTCTGAATAGTCTCATTGACATTTGTCTGAGCTTGGCTCAAGATCTTTACAGGTGATTCTCACTTGCTTGTGTGGCTTGTGGTGGCTCCTTCTGTTCCTGTGCTACGCCTGGTACATCAGAGGAGAGGCTCATGGGAAGGCAGTCAGACCCAGAGTCATTTCTCAGGTCCCCTGTTCTGCCATCCCTGGGCAGGAGCAGCGATGGAACTGAGCAATGAATGTTTCCCAATAGATGTGAAGACTCAGAACTTCTGTCTGTTAATTTTGTTTAAGTACTTTCACTTCTTGGATGATCAGATTCCTCTCTGATATAACCACTGACCTCTCTGCTTCACAGAGGGATTTGGATCATTAAATGAGAAAGTACTTTACAAATGAAGCAACGGACACATGGGCACCTTGTTCGTGTTATCATCGGCCACTTGAGCTCATCTACTGCATCTTGGGGCTTTCACAGTCTCATATCACAATGGTCTCCACTGAAGGGACTCCCGTATGATACCTATGCATCTACCTTCATTCCATATAACTCACTCTCATGGTTTCCCAGGTTGGAGATATTACCAGAGGACAGAAGAGGAGAAAAAGAAGCTGATTTCTCTCCTGAAATGGTGACTACCCTTTCGCTCTCTTTGGTGCTCCCTCTTTAGCATGTCCTGTGCAGCCTTCCATAGTCTTAGGGGTAGCCATAGGAACGGGGAGGTGATTGAAGGCCTGGGGTGAGTGCCGTTGAGTGTATTGTGAAGTCAGGGATGTGGAACAATGTGAAGGACAGCAGGCTGCCTTCAGAGGGCCCCACCCCCAAGGTGCAGGAGGTCATCCTTTCTTTCTTCTGGTCCTGACTAGCTTTGTACCTCCTGTCTCTTGCAGCCTCCTGTGCCAGCATCATGCAACCATGCACTTTTGTCAACTATTTCATCCAGACCCCTTGTGTCAGGTGAGCAATAACGTCACTACTGAGGTCAATTGTCTGCTGTTCCCTGAGGCCCTGGATGATGCTACTCGCTGTGTGTCCCCTTTGGCTTCCACAGATTCAGTGACCGATTCACCATTCCCTCTGTCCCCACCTTCTCTTCACGACCTCCAGGAGATTCAATACCAGCCCCTCTACTTCAGCCTTTTCCCATCTCCACCCCCGATTCTCTCCCCCAAGCCAATGGCCCCTTATGTGACTTGCCTTCACCTCAACACCAGGTGACTCTTTGCCACCAGAACCTTTTCGTCCCTTAGAATCTGCATCCCCAACGGATCATTCCCCACCCCAACCCCTTTGAACCCCACTACAAGGTACTCCAAGAGCAGATCCTCTTCTCCAACTAGAGGCCCCTTTGATTCTGAATACCATGTTTGTTAACCCCTGCATATCCCTTACCAGATTTGTCACAGACAAGGAATACCCTGGTTCACTTGCTCATCATCAGGCACTACCTATGCTGTCAACCTCACCAACACCCGGCTACAGTATCACTGTGACTCACTGTAAACCAATTGCCAAACTCCTGAAACCTGATCCAGAGAAAGCATCTCCAGATAGCTCCGGGGCATTGTCCACTTATCTCCCAAGCGTCACAGGCATCGATCATTGCAGCCTGTCACTGGCCAACCTTTCCTGGCATAGACTAGCTCTTGCCTAAGACGTATTCCCTTCACCCTTGACAAAGTGTGATTTCATGCAAGAGTTTCCTGCCCTCCATTCTTTACAGGCCTCTTTTCGGGGGGACCCTGCCACCAAACGAGTAGGGAGAGGTCACCTTTTATTTTTCAAATTTGACATCCTTTCATTCCCAGAGAAACAGTCCAGAAGAGGAGGCATTTCCTCATATGGAAGGGAAAGAGAGGGAAAAATGATTCTTCAGTAACATATCTCAGTCAAGACTACGATCTGATATCTTCAGGAAAAAGAGTAGAATCAACTGCTGACGACCGTGAATCAGGAGTCACCCTTCTTTTCTGGAGCAGCAGAGGCAAGCCCATGGAACTGCATGACCATCGGCAGCCATCACAACCTAGGACAAGCCATTAGCCGGAAATCTTATAAGGGTAAGTGGGAATGTATTCTCACGCAACAGCCTAGCCGTCTGTACACTCATAACTACCCCTAAAGAAAGGAGAGTCTGTGAGACTGATCCTTTCAGGGACTTTGCTTCACGTTTGTGCTTACAACCGTATGTCTCCCTGTTTGTCCCCAAAGCATGGCTGGTTAGTCAATGACGGGTAAGATTCCTCAAGTGAGGAACAACCTAAGACAGTCACAGTCACAAAAGGGACATCGGAGAACTCACGGGGTTGACAGACGTGGGCATAGACCCCAAACTTCCCCCGGCTAAGGACGGCTTCTACCAACACCTAAAGAAAGGAGAGTCTGTGAGACTGATCCTTTCAGGGACTTTGCTTCACGGTTGTGCTTACATCCGTATGTGTCCCTGTTTGTCCCCAAAGGATGGCTGGTTAGTCAATGACGGGTAAGATTCCTCAAGTGAGGAACAACCTAAGACAGTCACAGTCACGTAGGGGCCATCTGGAGAACTCACGGGGTTCACAGAGGTGGGCATAGACCCCAACCTTCCTCCGGCTAAGGATAGCTTCTGCCTGTGTGGCTACATTCTTTCCCAAAACCTGCTTGGGAAGAGAATCAGTGATATGATAACATCAGTTCTCCATCCATTCATTTCAGTATGTTGCTTAGTCTTCTTCCTGAGAGAAAATGCAAAAGGCTAGAAACTTCCCATAAAAGGGGCAGTCCCATGCCATGTGCACAGAGCACAGGACTAGACCAAGTGACAGCTGCCTTGACTGGCCTGAACCAATGTGAGAAATTCAAGAAGGGCACTGGGATGATCCTACAAGAGAAAGTGCTGTGGCTCAATGCAACAGTTGTCCCCTCTGCTCAAGAGCCCGATCCCTTCCCAGTGAAGTTTGTGAAAGCTGAAGAGAAGGAGAAGTTCTGCCCTAGCAGGGCTGTTGTCAAGCAGCACCCTACCCATCCGTCCCCTCTTAACCACCCCTATTGAAAGGAAAGTCTGTGAGACTGATCCTTTCAGGGACTCTGCTTCAGGTTTGTGCTTACAACCCTAAGTCTCCCTGTTTGTCCCCAAAGCATGGCTGGTTAGTCAATGACGGGTAAGATTCCTCAAGTGAGGAACAACCTAAGACAGTCACAGTCACAAAAGGGACATCGGAGAACTCACGGGGTTGACAGATGTGGGCATAGACCCCAAACTTCCCCCGGCTAAGGACAGCTTCTACCAACACCTAAAGAAAGGAGAGTCTGTGAGACTGATCCTTTCAGGGACTTTGCTTCAGTATTGTGCTTACATCTTATGTGTCCCTTTTGGCCCCAAACGATGGCTGGTTAGTCAATGACGGGTAAGATTCCTCAAGGGAGGAACAACCTAAGACAGACACAGTCACATAGGGTCCATCTGGAGAACTCACGGTGGTTGACAGTTTTGGGCATAGACCCCAACCTTCCTCCGTCTAAGGATAGGTTCTGCCTGTGCATCTACATTCTTTCCCACAACCTGCTTGGGAAGAGAATCAATGATATGATAACATCAGTTCTCCATCCATTCATTTCAGTATGTTGCTTAGTCTTTTTCCTGAGAGAAATTGCAAAAGGCTAGAAAATTCCCATAAACGGGGCAGTCCCATGCCATCTGCACATAGCACAGGACTAGATCAAGTGACAGCTGCCTTGACTGGCCTGACCAATGTGAGAAATTCAAGAAGGGCATTGGGATGATCCTACAAGAGAAAGTGGTGTGTCTGAATGCAACAGTTGTCCCCTCTGCTCAAGAGCCGATCCCTTCCCAGTGAAGTTTGTGAAAGCTGAAGAGAAGGCAGAAGTTCTGGCCCTAGCAGGGCTGTTGTCAAGCAGCACCCTACCCATCCGTCCCCTCTTAACCACCCCTGTTGAAAGGAAAGTCTGTGAGACTGATCCTTTCAGGGACTCTGCTTCAGGTTTGTGCTTACAACCGTATGTCTCCCTGTTTGTCCCCAAAGCATGGCTGGTTAGTCAATGACGGGTAAGATTCCTCAAGTGAGGAACAACCTAAGACAGTCACAGTCACAAAAGGGACATCGGAGAACTCACGGGGTTGACAGATGTGGGCATAGACCCAAACTTCCCCGGGCTAAGGACAGCTTCTACCAACACCTAAAGGAAGGAGAGTCTGAGAGACTGATCCTTTCAGGGACTTTGCTTCACGTTTGTGCGTACAACCGTATGTCTAAATGTTTGTCCCAATAGCATGGCTGGTTAGTCAATGACGGGTAAGATTCCTCAAGTGAGGAACAACCTAAGACAGTCACAGTCACATAGGGGCCATCTGGAGAACTCACGGGGTTGACAGATGTGGGAATAGACCCCAAACTTCCCCCGGCTAAGGACGGCTTCTACCAACACCTAAAGAAAGGAGAGTCTGTGAGACTGATCCTTTCAGGGACTTTGCTTCAGTATTGTGCTTACATCTTATGTGTCCCTTTTGGCCCCAAACGATGGCTGGTTAGTCAATGACGGGTAAGATTCCTCAAGGGAGGAACAACCTAAGACAGACACAGTCACATAGGGGCCATCTGGAGAACTCACGGTGGTTGACAGAGTTGGGCATAGACCCCGACCTTCCTCCGGCTAAGGATAGGTTCTGCCTGTGCAGCTACATTCTTTCCCACAACCTGCTTGGGAAGAGAATCAATGATATGATAACATCAGTTCTCCATCCATTCATTTCAGTATGTTGCTTAGTCTTTTTCCTGAGAGAAAATGCAAAAGGCTAGAAAATTCCCATAAACGGGGCAGTCCCATGCCATCTGCACAGAGCACAGGACTAGATCAAGTGACAGCTGCCTTTACTGGTCTGAACCAATGTGAGAAATTCAAGAAGGGCATTGGGATGATCCTACAAGAGAAAATGGTGTGTCTGAATGCAACAGTTGTCCCCTCTGCTCAAGAGCCTGATCCCTTCCAAGTGAAGTTTGTGAAAGCTGAAGAGAAGGCAGAAGTTCTGGCCCTAGCAGGGCTGTTGTCAAGCAGCACCCTACACATCCGTCCCTTTGTAACCAACCACCCCTATTGAAAGGAAAGTCTGTGATACTGATCCTTTCATGGATTTTGCTTCAGTAGTGTGCTGACACCTTACGCCTGACTCTTTTGGCCCCAAACGATGGCTGGTTAGTCAATGACGGGTAAGATTCCTCAAGGGAGGAACAACCTAAGTCAGACACAGTCACGTAGGGGCCATTGGAGAACTCACGTGGTTGACAGAGTTGGGCAAAGACCCGTTATTTCCCCCGGCTCAGGATACCTTCTGCCTATGTGTCTATATTCCTTCCCACAACCTGCTTGGGAAGAGATTCAATGGTGTCATAACATCCGTTCTCCATTTATCCTGTTCAGTAAATTTCAGCCGTAAATGTTTTGTCTCTCAGGGAGGTACATGCTGAAATTGACCTGCAGCTGCTTGGAGGCAGGCATAATTAGTTCAAATCAGTTTCTTAGTGTAATGCGTGAAATTCACAAACCTTGGAGAAAACAATGTTGACGTTTTGTGTGTGCATCAATAAAAGCCACAAGACAGCCCGTTTGGGGCTCTCAGTCTATGAGGCTGTGAGACCCTTGGCCCTGTTTAATAATTTCCTTGATTTCTTTTTGTGACTTTCTCAACCCTTTGCCACCCCTTCTCGAGCACGCTGCCTATGTTACACTGGACGCGACTTGTGGCGCCCAACGTGGGGCTCGAGGAGGAAGGACTACTACGAGTCGAAATTAACCGGTGGAGCAACGGCAAGGACTCTGGGTAACAGTCGCAGGGCAACTACTTGGTAAGGAGGTTGGGAAGATCCCAGAGAATTAACCAAAGAAAGGGGTATTGGATAAAGCCTTACTAAACACTCTTGTATGTGAGAGTGTGATTGTGTTAGTCATTGACTTTATAACCAAGATCCTTTGAGAGTTTATTTATATTTGTTTTATACTGATTTGAGTCGTGTGAATATCAAAATAATTATTCATTTTAATTATTGAATTTGAGTCAGCCCCTCTGATCGAGGAGATAAAAGCTAATTGAAATACACTAAAATTTGCTATGCAACATTCAGAGAACTAAGTATCAAAGAATCTGGGCCCATGTGAGGCAAAGCATTCTATAGGAGAGATGGATTTGAGGACATATATGACCCTACGTGTAAATGTCTGGGTACAAGCAAACATTCCAGGCAGTATTTCAGACTTTCAAGGAGGTGGACATGGTAAGGCCCCAGTCAAGGTCTCCACACATTAAAGGGGGACCCAGGTAAAATCTAGGCTACAGATGGAACCAGCAGAACATTTCATTAAGATACATGTATAATGTGATGAAAGATGGTTTGGAAAATAGAATGGCAGGGTAGGCCAGAGGGACCTAGAGGTCCAAGAGGGGTGGAGGGAATGCTGGGCTGGTGGGTGCGGGAGGGGCTGTGTCACAACACTTTGTGACTCATCAATGGTCTGTGATGCACGCTTGGCAATAAAGTCAAGGGTCTGCACACTCAGAGCTCAGTTGCCTCCAGCAGCATGGTGATTCAGATAATAGAATTTACAGAATGGAAGGTGTTATTTCTGAATAGTCTCATTGACATTTGTCTGAGCTTCGGCTCAAGATCTTTACAGGTGATTCTCACTTGCTTGTGTGGCTTGTGGTGGCTCCTTCTGTTCCTGTGCTACGCCTGGTACATCAGAGGAGAGGCTCATGGGAAGGCAGTCAGACCCAGAGTCATTTCTCAGGTCCCCTGTTCTGCCATCCCTGGGCAGGAGCAGCGATGGAACTGAGCAATGAATGTTTCCCAATAGATGTGAAGACTCAGAACTTCTGTCTGTTAATTTTGTTTAAGTACTTTCACTTCTTGGATGATCAGATTCCTCTCTGATATAACCACTGACCTCTCTGCTTCACAGAGGGATTTGGATCATTAAATGAGAAAGTACTTTACAAATGAAGCAACGGACACATGGGCACCTTGTTCGTGTTATCATCGGCCACTTGAGCTCATCTACTGCATCTTGGGGCTTTCACAGTCTCATATCACAATGGTCTCCACTGAAGGGACTCCCGTATGATACCTATGCATCTACCTTCATTCCATATAACTCACTCTCATGGTTTCCCAGGTTGGAGATATTACCAGAGGACAGAAGAGGAGAAAAAGAAGCTGATTTCTCTCCTGAAATGGTGACTACCCTTTCGCTCTCTTTGGTGCTCCCTCTTTAGCATGTCCTGTGCAGCCTTCCATAGTCTTAGGGGTAGCCATAGGAACGGGGAGGTGATTGAAGGCCTGGGGTGAGTGCTATTGAGTGTATTGTGAAGTCAGGGATGTGGAACAATGTGAAGGACAGCAGGCTGCCTTCAGAGGGCCCCACCCCCAAGGTGCATGAGGTCATCCTTTCTTTCTTCTGGTCCTGACTAGCTTTGTACCTCCTGTCTCTTGCAGCCTCCTGTGCCAGCATCATGCAACCATGCACTTTTGTCAACTATTTCATCCAGACCCCTTGTGTCAGGTGAGCAATAACGTCACTACTGAGGTCAATTGTCTGCTGTTCCCTGAGGCCCTGGATGATGCTACTCGCTGTGTGTCCCCTTTGGCTTCCACAGATTCAGTGACCGATTCACCATTCCCTCTGTCCCCACCTTCTCTTCACGACCTCCAGGAGATTCAATACCAGCCCCTCTACTTCAGCCTTTTCCCATCTCCACCCCCGATTCTCTCCCCCAAGCCAATGACCCCTTATGTGACTTGCCTTCACCTCAACACCAGGTGACTCTTTGCCACCAGAACCTTTTCGTCCCTTAGAATCTGCATCCCCAACGGATCATTCCCCACCCCAACCCCTTTGAACCCCACTACAAGGTACTCCAAGAGCAGATCCTCTTCTCCAACTAGAGGCCCCTTCGATTCTGAATACCATGTTTGTTAACCCCTGCGTATCCCTTACCAGATTTGTCACAGACAAGGAATAGCCTGGTTCACTTGCTCATCATCAGGCACTACCTATGCTGTCTACCTCACCAACACCCGGCTACAGTATCACTGTGACTCACTGTAAACCAATTGCCAAACTCCTGAAACCTGATCCAGAGAAAGCATCTCCAGATAGCTCCGGTGCATTGTCCACTTATCTCCCAAGCGTCACAGGCATCGATCATTGCAGCCTGTCACTGGCCAACCTTTCCTGGTATAGACTAGCTCTTGCCTAAGACGTATTCCCTTCACCCTTGACAAAGTGTGATTTCATGCAAGAGTTTCCTGGCCTCCATTCTTTACAGGCCTCTTTTCGGGGGGACCCTGCCACCAAACGAGTAGGGAGAGGTCACCTTTTATTTTTCAAATTTGACATCCTTTCATTCCCAGAGAAACAGTCCAGAAGAGGAGGCATTTCCTCATATGGAAGGGAAAGAGAGGGAAAATGATTCTTCAGTAACATATCTCAGTCAAGACTACGATCTGATATCTTCAGGAAAAAGAGTAGAATCAACTGCTGACGACCGTGAATCAGGAGTCACCCTTCTTTTCTGGAGCAGCAGAGGCAAGCCCATGGAACTGCATGACCATCGGCAGCCATCACAACCTAGGACAAGCCATTACCGGAAATCTTATAAGGGTAAGTGGGAATGTATTCTCACGCAACAGCCTAGCCGTCTGTACACTCATAACTACCCCTAAAGAAAGGAGAGTCTGTGAGACTGATCCTTTCAGGGACTTTGCTTCACGTTTGTGCTTACAACCGTATGTCTCCCTGTTTGTCCCCAAAGCATGGCTGGTTAGTCAATGACGGGTAAGATTCCTCAAGTGAGGAACAACCTAAGACAGTCACAGTCACAAAAGGGACATCGGAGAACTCACGGGGTTGACAGATGTGGGCATAGACCCCAAACTTCCCCCGGCTAAGGACAGCTTCTACCAACACCTAAAGAAAGGAGAGTCTGTGAGACTGATCCTTTCAGGGACTTTGCTTCAGTTTTGTGCTTACATCTTATGTGTCCCTTTTGGCCCCAAAGGATGGCTGGTTAGTCAATGACGGGTAAGATTCCTCAAGTGAGGAACAACCTAAGACAGTCACAGTCACGTAGGGGCCATCAGGAGAACTCACGGGGTTGACAGAGGTGGGCATAGACCCCGACCTTCCTCCGGCTAAGGATAGGTTCTGCCTGTGCAGCTACATTCTTTCCCACAACCTGCTTGGGAAGAGAATCAATGATATGATAACATCAGTTCTCCATCCATTCATTTCAGTATGTTGCTTAGTCTTCTTCCTGAGAGAAAATGCAAAAGGCTAGAAACTTCCCATAAAAGGGGCAGTCCCATGCCATCTGCACAGAGCACAGGACTAGATCAAGTGACAGCTGCCTTGACTGGCCTGAACCAATGTGAGAAATTCAAGAAGGGCATTGGGATGATCCTACAAGAGAAAGTGGTGTGTCTGAATGCAACAGTTGTCCCCTCTGCTCAAGAGCCCGATCCCTTCCCAGTGAAGTTTGTGAAAGCTGAAGAGAAGGCAGAAGTTCTGGCCCTAGCAGGGCTGTTGTCAAGCAGCACCCTACCCATCCGTCCCCTCTTAACCACCCCTATTGAAAGGAAAGTCTGTGAGACTGATCCTTTCAGGGACTCTGCTTCAGGTTTGTGCTTACAACCCTAAGTCTCCCTGTTTGTCCCCAAAGCATGGCTGATTAGTCAATGACGGGTAAGATTCCTCAAGTGAGGAACAACCTAAGACAGTCACAGTCACAAAAGGGACATCGGAGAACTCACGGGGTTGACAGATGTGGGCATAGACCCAAACTTACCCCGCTAAGGACAGCTTCTACCAACACCTAAAGAAAGGAGAGTCTGAGAGACTGATCCTTTCAGGAACTTTGCTTCAGTATTGTGCTTACATCTTATGTGTCCCTTTGGCCCCAAACGATGGCTGGTTAGTCAATGACGGGTAAGATTCCTCAAGGGAGGAACAACCTAAGACAGACACAGTCACATAGGGTCCATCTGGAGAACTCACGGTGGTTGACAGTTTTGGGCATAGACCCCAACCTTCCTCCGTCTAAGGATAGGTTCTGCCTGTGCATCTACATTCTTTCCCACAACCTGCTTGGGAAGAGAATCAATGATATGATAACATCAGTTCTCCATCCATTCATTTCAGTATGTTGCTTAGTCATTTTCCTGAGAGAAAATGCAAAAGGCTAGAAAATTACCATAAACTGGGCAGTCCCATTCCATCTGCACAGAGCACAGGACTAGATCAAGTGACAGCTGCCTTGACTGGCCTGAACCAATGTGAGAAATTCAAGAAGGGCATTGGGATGATCCTACAAGAGAAAGTGGTGTGTCTGAATGCAACAGTTGTCCCCTCTGCTCAAGAGCCCGATCCCTTCCCAGTGAAGTTTGTGAAAGCTGGGAGAAGGCAGAAGTTCTGGCTCTAGCAGGGCTGTTGCCAAGCAGCTCCCTACCCATCCGTCCCTTTGTAACCAACCACCCCTATTGAAAGGAAAGTCTGTGAGACTGATGCTTTCATGGATTTTGCTTCAGAGGTGTGCTGACACCTTACGTCTGACCCTTTGGCCCCAAAGGATGGCTGGTTAGTCAATGACGGGTAAGATTCCTCAAGTGAGGAACAACCTAAGACAGTCACAGTCACATAGGGGCCATTGGAGAACTCACGGGGTTGACAGAGTGGGCAATGACCCCAAATTTCCCCCGTCTCAGGATAGCTTCTACCTACCCCTAAAGAAAGGAGAGTCTGTGAGACTGATCCTTTCACGGATTTTGGTTCAGTATTGTGCTAACACCTTATGTCTCCCTCTTTGGCCCCAAAGGATGGCTGGTTAGTCAATGACGGGTACGATTCCTTATGTGAGGAACAACCTAAGACAGACACAGTCACATAGGGGCCATCTGGAGAACTCACGGTGGTTGACAGAGTTGGGCATAGACCCCAACCTTCCTCCGGCTAAGGATAGGTTCTGCCTGTGCAGCTACATTCTTTACCACAACCTGCTTGGGAAGAGAATCAATGATATGATAACATCAGTTCTCCATCCATTCATTTCAGGATGTTTCTTAGTCTTCTTCCTGAGAGAAAATGCAAAAGGCTAGAAAATTCCCATAAAAGGGGCAGTCCCATGCCATCTGCACAGAGCACAGGACTAGATCAAGTGACAGCTGCCTTGACTAGCCCGAACGAATGTGAGAAATTGAAGAAGGGCATTGGGATGATCCTACAAGAGAAAGTGGTGTGTCTGAATGCAACATTTGTCCCCTCTGCTCAAGAGCCCGATCCCTTCCCAGTGAAGTTTGTGAAAGCTGAAGAGAAGGCAGAAGTTCTGGCCCTAGCAGGGCTGTTGTCAAGCAGCACCCTACACATCCGTCCCTCTGTAACCAACCACCCCTATTGAAAGGAAAGTCTGTGAGACTGATCCTTTCATGGATTTTGCTTCAGTAGTGTGCTGACACCTTACGTCTGACCCTTTGGCCCCAAAGGATGGCTGGTTAGTCAATGACGGGTAAGATTCCTCAAGTGGGGAACAACCTAAGACAGTCACAGTCACATAGGGGCCATTGGAGAACTCACGTGGTTGACAAAGTTGGGCAAAGACCCGGAATTTCCCCCGTCTCAGGATAGCTTCTACCTACCCCTAAAGAAAGGAGAGTCTGTGAGACTGATCCTCCACGGATTTTGCTTCAGTATTGTGCTAACACCTTATATCTCCGTCTTTGGCCCCAAACGATGGCTGGTTAGTCAATGACGGGTAAGATTCCTCAAGGGAGGAACAACCTAAGACAGACACAGTCACATAGGGGCCATCTGGAGAACTCACGGGGTTGACAGAGGTGGGCATAGACCCCGACCTTCCCCCGGCTCAGGATACCTCTGCCTATGTGTCTATATTCCTTCCCACAACCTGCTTGGGAAGAGATTCAGTGGTGTCATAACATCCGTTCTCCATTTATCCTGTTCAGTAAATTTCAGCCGTAAATGTTTTGTCTCTCAGGGAGGTACATGCTGAAATTGACGTGCAGCTGCTTGGAGGCAGGCGTAATTAGTTCAAATCAGTTTCTTAGTGTAATGCGTGAAATTCACAAACCTTGGAGAAAACAATGTTGACGTTTTGTGTGTGCATCAATAAAAGCCACAAGACAGCCCCGTTTGGGGCTCTCAGTCTTTGAGGCTGTGAGACCCTTGGCCCCTGTTTAATAACTTCCTTGATTTCTTTTTGCGACTTTCTCAACCCTTCGCCACCCCTTCTCGTACGCACGCTGCCTATGTTACACTGGACGCGACTTGTGGCGCCCAACGTGGGGCTCGAGGAGGGAAGGACTACTACGAGTCGAAATTAACCGGTGGAGCAACGGCAAGGACTCTGGGTAACAGTCGCAGGGCAACTACTTGGTAAGGAGGTTGGGAAGATCCCAGAGAATTAACCAAAGAAAGGGGTATTGGATAAAACCTTACTAAACACTTTTGTATGTGAGAGTGTGATTGTGTTAGTCATTGACTTTAGCTCTACCGCCTCGGGTATGGAGCTTGTGTGGGCTGTACTCTGCAGTTCCGTGGTTGGTTCGTAAGGCAAAACTGTGACTTCGTGCTTGGCGGCATTAACCAGGCCCGGGGGTTTATACGGTGCATCTTAGCCAAGACTGACCTTAAAGTCATGTGACGGATGTGGCCAGACGAACATCAGAGTGAACTTGAAGTGAAAGCTCTTCTCTTTTGTTTTCTCTTTTCTTTTAGTAACATGGGCAATGCTGAGAGTATGTATAGACCTCATATTTGCCTGCTTAAACAACTTCTTAAGAAGGGAAAACATAGAACTCAGAAAAGAAAGTACAGGAACTTCTTCAGGTGATTAAAACTCATTGTTCTTGGTTTCCAGACCTTGGATCATTTGATTTAGAAATGGGAGGAAGTCAGACAAAATCTCTATAAGTTACATTCCAATTGGGTCTCTTTGCCCGATTCAATCTGGGAAACATGGGAACTAGTTCGTTTAGTTTTGGAACCTCTTCAGACACACTCGGAGGAGGAGACGGAGGGAGAGATAGAAGACTAGATGGGGGAAGGGAGGATAGAGAAGATGAAGACAAAGAGTCTGAGACAACGCCAACAGTAGTCCCAAAATCATTAAATCCAAACTTGGGAGACTGTTTAAAGGATGTTTGTCCCCCTCCCAATTACTTGTCTCATTTACCTTCACCACCACCTTTCTTTACAGAGCAGGCGTGGGGGCCTTCAAGATCAGTAAAAAGAAATAACAATCCTTTGCTCTGCAAAAGTGTACCTCCCACACTGAGAAAGGTCACTTGCTCTTCGTTATTAGCCACAGAGCGTGACATACGCCAGGCCAGGTTAGAAGGGGATGTGGGTGCTTTGGCTTTCCCTGTAGTCATTAGGGAACGTGAAGCTCCTACTGCAGAACACCCTGACGGGATTCATGAGGGAATTCGTGAACCTTTACTTTTAAATTACTCGAAGAATTAAAACACGCAGTTTTGCAATTTACACCTACTTCATCTTATGCTATAGGCCTTCTTAGAGGCATTGCCGATGGCAATTGGCTGATTCCTAAAGATTGGAATGCATTAGCAATAATCTGTCTGGCCCCTCTCAAAAGAAAAATTAGAGGCTTTGACAGTTTAGTACAGATCCAAATAGAAAAAGACCATATAGAACCCTCAACTAGTCCATGGGTTCACCAATGTTTGTAATAAAGAAAAAATCAGGAAAATGGTGAATGCTCACTGATTTGTGAGCTATTACTGCTCTAAGTGAACCTATGGGTGCTTTACAACCTGGACTCCCACAACCGTCCATGAGTCCTAAAGATTGGCCATTAGTGGTAATAGATTTACAAGATTGTTTTTATACTATCCCCTTATATCCTCAAGACTGCCCTAGATTTGCATTTTGAGTACCTTCTGTAAATAACAAAGAACCTATCAAAAGATATCAATGGAAAGTTCTTCCACTGGGAATGCTTAATAGCCCCACAATTTGCCAGTTTTTTGTAGCTCGAGCTGTTTTGTCAGTTAGAGAAAAATTTCCAGATTGTTACATCATTCACTATATGGATTACATTCTCTGTGCTGCATCATCTACAGAGATTTTAACTGATTGTTTGAAGTTCCTCCAGGAACAGCTCGAGACAGCAAGGATCCTCCACAAGTACAGTTTGCTAAAACCATGGTTACTTTAAATTTTTTGAATTCTTCTGGCTTTAGCACAGAACCAAACCTTGGACACATAGCTGCAGAAAGACGTTTTAACAATCGCTATAGCCCTAAAGCCTTGGAGAATGTGCCCATTTGGTGGAAAGATATCCAAACTAATCAATGGCAGTTAGGAACCTTGTTAACATGCGGGTGATGTTACGCTTGTGTTTCTCCAGGACCGGAAGAACGTCCTTTGTGGGTGCCCAGTCGGTGTATTAAACCATATCATGAACAACGCACCGCAGACCAGCCTGACAGTCAACCGCAGGAAGAACCAAAAGATTTATGGGACTTTTCATTCCAGCTGTTATGGGCATAATTGCTATTGCTACTGTAGCCACTGTTTCTGGAGTAGCTCTATGCCAAACCACTGAATTTGCATCAATAAATGCCACAAGGCAGCCCACAAGTCAGTCCGATTCCGGGCTCTCAGTCCTGTGATGCTGTGAGACCCTTGGCGCCTGTTTCTTAACTTTCTTGATTTCTGTTTCTTACTTTTTAACCCTTTGCCACCCCTCCTCGTTTGTTCACTGCCTGTGTTGCACTGGACGCGACAGAGGACCCACCCAGAGACCTTTCAACTCCAGGGCTCCCTGCTGTAAAGTGACAAAAACAAAATCATGCGAAGAAGAAGCTTTCTTTGCTGGCCAGAGTTCTCCTAGAATTACACAGATCAGACACAAGGACAAAAAACCCCAGAGAGTTGCAGCATGTATGGAGCGGCTATTATGTAAGAAGCACCCCCAAACCAGGCCTCACAGGGAGACTGTGCCCCATCCAAGCCCCACCTGCAGGCATGAGTCTGGCCAGGGGCCTGAGGCTGCTCTCTCCACTGCTGAAGAGAGCAGTGCTTTCAGAGATGTGTGTCTACCATTTAGACACAAAACCTTTCCCCAGAATTTCAAAGGAAAACATGTTCCCACCCCCAAGTAATTCCTCCCTTGAGGAGAATGTGGATTCATCCTAATAAATGTTTCTCTAATAATAGTGATGTATTTTGTGTGTACTGTGTTGGGGGCATGGGTTTTGGGTAACTCAGAACTTGTGCTTAGGGAAAGGAAGATGTTAGTTCAGCTCTTACCAGTTGCTTCCTTTGGCTTCTAAATATGACCTGTCCCCTGCAGCTCTAGTTGAGAACCAGATAGCATGTGCCCCAGAAGCCCATTTCGTCCCTGATGAAGTTTGAGGAGTATAGTAATGCTTAAAAGTCTGTCTCATGGGTCATGTGAATGTGCTAACACGACTCTGAACTTTTCCTACTGGAAGGTCATCTTGGGGAAGTGCTTCCCACCACTGGATATTTCTTCAGGCTGTAGGATTTATGACTTTCTTTTTCGTTTTTTTTCCCCGATAGTATCACTCAGCTGTCAGTGTTAAGAATATTGACCAGGCAGCCACTCCCTTCCAGGTTAAAATAAAGCTGAAAGTAAGCAAAAGATACCTTAGAGTGAGTGGGAAAGTAAGAAGAGAAGACGAGGGGACAGCATGACCTTGCTAGTGGACCAGAAGTTTATGCCTCATCATCCCTGCACTGTGACCCCATCTTGCTCTCAGCTTCCTCAATCTGGTCCCAGCTCCACCTGCTCGATGCTGATTAGAGCACCACACAGCAAGCCGATGCCTTAGACCAAAAAGGCACAGGGCTCTTGTTTGAGTAGTAAAACAATATTTGCAGGATGTCGTCAGGCAAGGCATCCCTGTCTTTGGGGAAGGCGGTCACCGTGACTTCCTTGCATCCATGCTCGATGGAAATAGACAACATCCTGTCCTTAGCATGTACCGTTCCGCTGTCACAATGGCAGTTTCACCTTTGCTATTCATGGCTGTGGTGGAGGCAAAATAAATCTCTCCAGAACACCTGTAGCTCATGAACCGCAAGTGAGTTCCGGGGTTACACACATTTGGTGGCTTACCGTGGACCTCCATGGAATGCTTTTATTAGCCAAGACTGCACACATATCCACCCTTACAACAGGGCTCAGCAGGGAAGGCAGGTCCACTCGTACAGACTGGGTCTCAAAAATGGAGTGAGTGTCCCAGAGAGTACTTGAGGTCGTTTTTCCAGCAAGATGCATGAATCCCGTAAGGACAAAAACAACACAAAACCGATGTCCACCACAGTCCTCTCTCTCACCACCACACTTGTATCTTTGGGTCCTGACTTATGCCATTGACCCTACAGTATCTGACTTGGGGTTACAGAAAACAAGTGAAGAATTATGGAGGCCCTGGGAAGGACAAAAGGTGGGTTGGGCCCATGGCAGGGATCTTAAGAGGTGTAAAGGCAGTGGAGGGCTCGACCATCCATGTGGATGGTGCAGGCAATGACTCAGCATCCAGTTCCTGCATCATCTCCTCTGAGGGTTCTTTACTATCATTCCAGTGCAGTTACTTCCACACTATAGAACTTATTACCACGAACACATCTGCCATCTGGGATAATAGAGCCTACGTTCCAACATTAGGCCTCATCCCCCATCCTTTCAGCTTATGTGTCCCTTGTTAATTTGTAAACTCCATTCATCGTCCCACTTACTCCCTGTCAATCCAAGCTCTTGTTTTCCTCCCTGTCTCAGGTAGACTTGATGGTCTCTTGCGTAACCAACATTTGAAGAGCTCTACTACAAATGGGCCCCTTCCAATCCCATTTAATTCTTCCTGTTTGGCAACATTTGAGCTCTGTTTTTCAAGAAATGCATTCCTACAAGTCACTGGTAACTAGTGGATTCAACCCACATTTGAGTGTATTGGTACTCAGATAAATTCAGCCCCAGTGCTATCTGGAAATCATGTATTCATTTCACAAATAATTATCCCATGCTTATTAACATATGAACAAAACAAATAGTGCTTATGTCACAGTTTCCTGAGTCCATTCTCTCTGCATTGCTACTGAAACCTATTTCAAATCTCATTCACATTCCTCAAAGTGAGGCCATCTCCATTTGCTCAACACATGTGCTGGACCACTGTTCACAGAGGAGCTAGAAGCCATGACATGGGAAATTTTCATCAAAGCACTTAAAAACAACAACACTTCCACATTCTTTCCTTTATCCTTTTTTTTTAATACAGAAAGAGATTACCTTCGTCACCTCAAACAAACAAACAAACAAAAAAAACAAACCAAAAAAGACACTTCCTGTAATCGCCTTATTGAGAAATACATAAACTGTAGTTGTGATGGACTGAGGTACATTTGTGGGATTCTGTTTGCACCACCCCTGTCCTTATGAGGCACCAACATATTTTCTTTTAAAAATGTTGTTAATACAGAAATGTTTAAAAATGCACAAGAGGAGATAGACCTATATATCTTTCCATGTACCTTCACCCAACTTTCCCAGTTATCATCTGGCATGTGTGATACATCCCATTTTTACACTACAATAAGGTGACAAAGCCCATCGAACCATCCTGCCATCCACTCACATCATCTGCTATGTGCCCATGTCAAAGTTCTCACATTTCTTTGAGATTTATCACCTGTGGAACACACTTATTCACCATACACGTAAACAGCATTGGTGACGAAAAAGCGTGGAGCTTCTAGAGGCTTTGGCAATCAGTCCTGTTCTGCCTTTCTTCAACCCCGAGGAGCCATTCGAGTGACTTTTACCCTCAAGTCCACCCAAGAAGTAATCTTATAGAGTAAACCCAGCGCAAAGTATTGCTGTCCCTTAATTATACAGTAATTATACTAAGACGTAAAAAGTATAGAAGTAGAAATCTACACATGTTGATAGGACTTGGTATTGCTATATGTGTTTTCAAATTTGTAGATGAAATTTTTTTCATGAAACATATTAAACTGAGCTATTGAGTGAAATAAATACAGTAGATCAGACACACTCCTGTACTTTCCAAACTGGCACAAAAATTAAAAGATTAGATGAGAAGATGCTCAACATCATTAGCCATAAGTGAAATGCAAATTAAAACCACTATGAGATAGCACTACACACACACACACACACACACACACACACACGAATGGCTAGAATCAAAATGTCAGATAATAGGTGTCACTGAGAATGTGGACTAAGTAGAACCTTTATATACTGATTATGAGAATGAAAAATGGTGTAGCCACTTGGGAAAACTGTCTGGTGCTTCCTCAAAAGGTTCAACATAGAGTTACTATACGACCCAGCAATTCCACTTCTAAGTAAATGTTCAAGAGAAATGAAAATATGTCCACATAACATTTATAAAGAAATATTCTTAGCAGTACTACTTTTAGAGTAGAAAGGTGGGAATGACCCAAATGTCCATCAACAGATGAATGGTTTATAAATATGGCCTGTCCATACAATGTAACATGTTTTGGCACTAAAAATACTGATACGTGCTGTAACGTGGATGATCCTTGAAAACACAATGCTAAGCGAAGGAAGCCAGTCTCAAATGACCACAGATGATCCCATTCATATGAAAGGTCCACATAAGGAAATCTGGAGAGACAATGTCGATTAGTAGTTGCTTAGGCCTGGGGAGTGGAGGGAAGAGGTGGATGATAGCTAAAGGTCATGAGGGTTCTTTTTGAAATCATGAATATTTTAACATGGATTGCGATGATGCACAGTTCTGCGAATGCAGCAAAATGCATGGAATTATATACTTTAAATGGGTGAATGATGTGGTATGTGAAGTATAATCCCAATCAAAGGAGAAAATAATTTCAAAATAGTGAGGGCGTGAGACTGATAAGGAAAAGTGAGGATAAGACAAAAGACATCAACCCGTTTTGGGAAGACGGAAATCGTGGAGGAGTGGTTAAGTGACTAGCAGAGCAGGGGAAGTGCTGGCAAAGCAATTCACACCACAAAACCCTAGAAGACAGACAACCGGTTTGCACTAGCTAAGAAAGGAATTAGGGGTTCCCTGCAGTAAACATCTTGACTTTATTGTTTGTTTTATACTGTGTATAAATGAATACTTTTTAAAAAACATTTTTTGCAGGTGAGGAGGTATCTTCAGTGTTTTGTAAAATCACGTGGCAATGTTAGACTATTTAAATGTGCAGAGCATCCTACGTTTCCTGTCTGGGACAGAAACCAAAGCATCTGTTTTAAAGGTCCTTTGCACACTCCTGGGGTCTGTGTGCAGTGCTGAGGGTATCTGTGGCTTTCGAAGGCAGAAATGTGAAAGGTCAAGTAAAATTTAAAAACAAAAAAAAGGAAAAACAGTGAATGGTCCGTTGAAAAAATGTATTTATTTCTCAATAAATAAACGTGTGCAGAAGTTGTATGGATTGATATTAAAACCATAAAACACTTATCCAGATTTGTCTGCTAATATATTGACTCATTTACCATCTCTCTCCTGTCTCTCTCTCTGTTTTTGCCTCCTGCCCTTCCTCCCACTTTTCTCTGTATATAAACACTCACATGCACGCATGAAAACTATGCATCCATTCCTGAAAATTTGAGAATATATTTCACGCATCATGCACTTTCTCTTGGACTATTTGTTTGTATATTTCTTAAAAAATAGCAGTCTCTTGTATACAGTAGAGTTATTCCCTTTAGTAAATTTAACATTTGGCACAAGACTTTTAACTAATCTCCTATTTACATAGTACTTCTGGCAAAGTATTGAATAATGTTCTTTGTAACTTTTTTTTATAAACCTCCATTATAGGAGCCAGTATTCTATAAATTTAATGAGGTCAAGTTGACTGATGGTGCTGTTTAGCTCAACTATATATATCCTTACAGATTTTCTGCCTGCTGAATCTGCCCCTTTCTGATAGTGGGGTGTTGAATTCTCCAGTAACAGTGGATTCATCTATTTCTCCTTGGTGTTGTACCAGTATTTACCTTTCATGTTTAGACACTCTGTTGTTAGTTGTGAAGGACTGCTGTGTCTCCTTGGAGAATAGACCCCTGTGTTGCCTCTGTAATGCCCCTCTTTGTCACTGATAATTTCCTGTGTTCTGAAATCTGCTTTGTCTGAAATTATTATAGTCACCCCTATTTTCTTTTGGTGAGTGTCAGCATGGCACATTTTTCTTTGTCCCTTTGCTTTTAATCTTTCTGTATCTTTATACTTACAGTGGCTGTTTTGTGGACAACATATAATTGGTTCTTGTTTTTTTATCCACTCTGACAGTCCTTGTTGATTTTCTGTCTGGAAGATCTGTCCATTGGTGTCAATGGGGTGTTAAAGTCCCCGTCTATAATTGTGTTACTGTCAATCTCTGCCTTCATGTTGATCAACATTTCTTTTATATATTTAGGTACTTCTATGTTGGGTGCACAGATGTTTACTAGGTTTATGTTCTCTTGTTGTATTGCTCCCTTTATCATTATGTAATTTCTTTCTTGGTCTTTTAGTGTCTTCATTTTAAAGTTTATTTTTGTCTGGTATAAATATTGCTAGCCCAGTTTTTTTCTCAGTTCCATTCTCGTGAAATATCTTTTCCCATCCCTTTACTTTCAGTCTTTGTGTGTCTTTTGACTGAGAAGGATCTCTTGTAGACAGCATATGCATGGGTCTTCTTTTCTTGTCCATTCAGCTACCCCATGACTTTTGATTGGAGCATATAAAGCACTTACATTTAAAATGTCTAGTGATCGGTACATAGTTATCGCCATTTTATTATTCAGATTTTTGACCTTCGTTTGTTTGTTTGTTTGTTTTCTCCCTTTCTCTTCTTAAAGAAGCCCTTTTAACATTTCTTATAATACTGGCTTGGTGGTAATACATTCCTTTAGCTTGTTCTTTTCTGGGAAACTCTTTATCTCCCCTTCAATTTTAAATGATAGCCTTGTTGGGTAGAGTAGTCTTGGTTGTAGGCCCTTGTTTTTCATCACTTTGAGTATTGCCAGTCCCTTCCAGCCTGCAAAGTTTCTGTTGAGAAATCAGCGGACAATCTTATGGAGCTACCTTGTAAGTTATCAGAATCTCAGGTTGTGGGAGCCTAGGAATCTCTACATTAAACTGGTTTTACTGTTGATACGTATGTATTTAAACCTTCAAATATTAATGCAAAACAAAATGTCACTGCTGCCTGCAGCCCCATGGGTAGAAGACAGTGCAATATTTGGAAATGTCATATCTGAAGATCTGTAAAATGGATGATGCATTATAGAATTGTACGCCTGAAACCTATGTAACTTTATTTAACAATTGTCACCCCAATTAACTTTATTTAAAAAAAAAAGAAGTGAAATTACTAGATAAAGCATATACACTTGGATAAATAAATAAATAAATAAATAAATAAATAAAGATCTGTAATGTCCAAAGACCGTGACATGGTTAGTAGATAAACTAGAAGGGATATATTTTTCATATTTCTGATATTTAAAAAAGAATTGAAGTTATGGAAAAGTTGAAAGAACAGTAGAATAAACACCAATGTACCATTCACTTGGGTTTCTCAATTATTAGTGGTTCATCTCTTCTTTTTTCCTTTAGTTGAACCATTGGAAAGTATTTTGCAGACATGACACACTTTACTCCTAAATTCTCCAGTCAGTTATCTAAAGAAGAACCTTCTCCTAAATAACCACAGTGCAGTCATTACATTCAAGAAACGTAATATTGATAAAATTCTATTGCTTAACGTATAGTTCATATTCAAATTTCCACAATTTCCAAAAATGTCGTCTGTAGTGTTTTGGTTCCATCAAGTTTCCAATCAAGAATTTCATGTTGTCTTTAGTTGCTTCTTCTTTTTAATGTCTTCTAATGTAGAAGCGTTTTCCTGCCTTTTTTGTCTTTTAAAATAATTATATATTTTAAGATTTCCAAAATATTATTTTTAATCTGTGCAAGTTTTTATTTATTGATTATTCACTTGTAATTAGTTGCCGGTTAAATATTTTTGGTAAGAATTCTGTAAGGTGATGCACTGTTCTCTACATTAATACGTCAGTTTTCACAGTTATTGGCGATATTAAATTTTGATCTCTGGATTAAGTTGTTACCTTCCAAATTTTCCATTGTAAAGGTACATTTTCTTTTGTCACTAATAAGTAATTCAAGGATAGATTCCAGTGATTTTAGTATCTATTGATAAATCTACTTGAACCTAATATTGTAGGTTTTTAAATTGAGATTGGCTAATTTAATAATTTCTTCTGAAAGTAATGGTTGGCCATCCTTATGAAGTCTGGGTTTTTCTTAATATTCCCACTCTGTTTCTATTTGCTTTACTTCTAGCACCATGGGGTCACAGATTCTTTTTTAATATAATGTGTTATAGTTCACTACTGTCATTATTTCTGTTGATTCTCAAAATGTTTCAGATATGAACAGTGAGAGAAAGACCCTCAAATTGTGTCCTATATGTCCCTTGATAGGTCCTCATCATATATTGAGTACTTCCATGCTTTGAGCCACAATAAAGTATCTCATTTTATACTGTCTCTCTGTTTGCTCTGGAAGCAAGTTTATCCAAGAATTTGTGGCTATTTTAGTGGTGACAGAGATTTAGGTATCAGTATAGAGTGTGCTTTACGATTAGGTTGTCATTGTTATTTGGCCTATTCTGTGGACAGAGCTAAGAAATATATATACTGGGAGTGCCAAAAAAAAGTATACAGATTTTAAGAGACATTAAAACTTTGGTTAACGTTGCTCAAGCAGTAGCTCGCCATAATCAGAGGTGTCTGGACAATGATGGTGATCACTTTGAGTACCTCTTGTAATTGCAGAAGTCAAATGTGACTTGTATTCATATTTTGTTATGCGTATACATTGAGTATTACAATTTTAATAGTTTTTCCTTTCTTAAAAATGTACATATATATTTTTGGAGATATATATATCTATATATATGTATCTATATATATGTATCTATATGTATACATATCATATATACTTATATATCGTATGTATATTTCATATATATATTTCATAATGATACTTCTAATTCTGACCCTAAACCACAGTCTTGTTTTCTCCTTCCTCATTCCATACTTGTCTTTCTTCCTTTGCCCAAAGAGAACACTGGTCTTCCAAAACTTAATACATTTGTATAATTTGCTTAATGCCACAATACATATTAAGTAGTCTGGGAATCATTGAACCTATACTATTACTACAATAAAAAACTATTAAAATTCAAGATTTATTTTATTTTCCTTAAAATGTATCCCATTAATCATATGTAGTCATTACTACTATGTTTAAAAGTTACCTGGCTTGTTTTCCATTTCTTTCTTCTGTATGCTTGGGTTATCAGTTGAAAATACCTGTAAGTTTATTTGTTTCTGTTCATAACAAACTATAAAGATTTTTTTCATCCTTATTGATTTTTTTGGGGGGGATGAGTGGGGAGATGTCAAATTGAAACCACAGAGCATTAAGAAAAATCACATCCCCTTTCCTATCTATTCCCCTGTGATCCAACCTACTGCCTTTAGGTGATCAATCTGACTCATTTATTTATCTTCCTGTGTTTCTTTCTGCAAAAATAAGTGTATGTGCATATGCATATATACTTGCATGCATAGACACAAATGTTTCTATATATGTGTCTATATACATATATGTAAAATGTGTCTATACACACATATGTAAAATGTGTCTATATACATGTATGTAAAAAGTTCATATATAAGTTTATATATAGTTTTTATGTACATGTGCATGCACACACACATTCTTATTTCCTCTTTTTTACACAAATGTAGCACATAATGTATATATTATGTTTTACAATTTGCTTTTTCCACTCAATAATATCTTGGATTAAAAAATAATAATACAGCTTGGAAAGTACTCAAAAATCAGTCTTAGAGACCATCTTCATTATTTTTGGCAATTGCATAACAATGATGATTGTGGGATGTGTGAATATGTCATAGTTTATTTATTCAGTCTTCTATGTTTGGCATTGAACTTGTTCTTAATATTCTGTTATTAAAAATAATGCCATAGGGAGTAAATGTATGCATTTTTTCATACTCCTGACGAGGAAATTTCAGAGTAAATTCTTAAAAGTGGAATTACTGAGTAAATTATAAACCGACATGCAGTTTTGTTAGATACTATTCCTCTCCAGAAAGTTTATAACCCTATCAGCACATGCAAAAATGCCTGTTTACCAACAGGCTCACCTGTAATGTAGCTTTGACAAGCTTTTGAATTTCTGCCAATATTATGGGTGAGAAATGACATCTCATTGTAGTTTCCATTTGCATTACTTCTACTATGTCAGAAGTTGAGCTTCTTATTATAAGTGTAAGGGTCATTTTATATATCTATTTCATGAACTGTCAGTTATAGTTTGAATCATTTTAAAAATTGTGTTTATGATATTTTTTTTCTTTAAGTGGTTCTTTTACATTAGGCGGATTATTCTGTTATCATTGATATTGTTTGGAAATATTTCTTTGTTTCCATTTATCTTTCTTATTCCCCACTTCCTCTGTCTCCCCCCACCCCCACGCCCCCCCACCACTCCCGTTCAAGCCATTGCTTCTCCGTCTAGTTGTGTAGGAGTGTAGGACACAGCACCTTGGCCTATGCTGGTATTATCAGCCTTGTGCACCCTCCCTCTCCCCCACCCCCACCCCAGGACCCAAAGAAGTCGGTAGCTGGTTGTCAGTCGGCTGCTCTCAGCTCTGGACAGCTGCCGGCCGCTCATGCTGGCTGCCCACGGTAGCTCACGGTAACACATGGTCGCCTGCAACAGCTCACGCCAACCTCCAGTTGCTCACGGCAGCCCAGCTCCAGGAAGTGCTACTGTTCATAATCTTAGCTGTAGAGGGCGCAGCTCACTGGCCCACATGGGAATCCAACCAGTGACCTTGGTGTTAGGACCACGGGGCTCCAACCACCTGAGCCACCGGGCCAGCCCAATTTCCATTTATCTTTAGGCGTTATCTGCAGTGTCTTTTCACTTAGGAAAAGTACTTTAATGTAAATTTATTACACTTATTTTATTGAATTTGTGTTTTTAAGTCACAGTTATAAAGCACTTTTCATATCTTCAGATTATAAAATAATTATTTTTTTCCTTGTGCATATATGGCTTATTTATTTATTTATTTCACGTCTAATCTATTTGGAATTTACTCTTGTGTATTGTTCAAGGCATTCGTTCACTTACTTTTTTTAAGCAAAATTTCTACCAGGTTGCCAAGCATAAGCTATTCAAAAGTAAATTTTTCTCAGTGGCTTGAGATCCTTTTATATCCTGGATTTTCACATGTGTGTCAGTATATTATTTCTGATTTTACTCTTATGTTCTACTATTCATCTATTTATGTGCCAGTTGCAACTGAGAAGTAGTCTTCATCAATTACTCAGTGACTATTAGAATTTCAAGTACTTTTATTTGTTTTAATTACTCAAAAATCAAGTTAGAGGCTGTTGGAATATGGGATTACATCAAACTGATTTTTTTTTTTCACAGCAAAGAAAATCATCAATAAAACAAAAAGGCATCCTACTGAATGGAGGAAGATATTTGTTAATGATACATCGGATAAATGATTAATACCCCAAATTTATAAAAACTCATTCAACTCAAAACAAAAAAGAAACAAACCACTCAAAAAATGGGCAAAGGACATGAAGAAACATTTTTCTAAAGAGGACATACAGGTGGCCAACAGACATGAAAAAATGCTCAATGTCACTAATCATTAGAGAAATGCAAATAAAATCCACAATGAGATACCACCTCACCCCAGTCAAAATGGCTATCATCAATAAATCAACAAACAACAAGTGCAGGTGAGGATGTGGAGAAAAGGGAACCCTCGTGCACTATTGGTGGGATTGCAGATTGGTGCAGCCACTATGGAAATCAGTATGGGGTACCTCAGAAAACTGAAAATGAACTACCTTACGACCCAGTAATTCCGCTCTTAGGCATCTATCCAGAGAAATCCAAAACGCAAATTTGAAAAAATATATGCACCCCTATCTTTATTGCAGTGCTACTCAAAAATAGCCAAGACATGGCAACAACCGAAATGCCCATCAGTAAATGACTGGATTAAGAAACTGTGGTATATTTATATAATGCAGTATTACTAGGCCATAAAGAAGAATGAAATCTTACTATGTGCAACTATATGAATGTACCTAGAGAACATCGTGCTACGTGAAATAAGTCAGAAGGAGAAAGACAAATATTATATGATCTCACTTTTATGTGGAATCTAAAGAATAGAATGAATGAGCAAACTAATCAGAAAAAGTTCAAAAGATATAGAGGAAACACTGAGGGCTTCTAGATGGGAGGGGTGGAGATGAGGGAGAAGGTGAGGGGATTAGAACGCACAAATTGGTAACCACAAGATTGCCACGCGGATACAAAAGACAGTATGGGGAATATAACCAATAATGTTGTCAATATTTTTTTGATGGACACTTGTTTTATTAAGGAGACAACTTCATGGATGGTGTAGAAGCCTGACCACTGCAGTGTACACCTGAAACTGAAGCTGAACGATGCTAAGTGTCAGCTATAATTTTATGTATAGATTCCCCTCAGACTATTTTGCATTTCATGTAATCACATTAGCTAAAAATATCTCTCAAATTTGTTAATGGGCGTAAAGAGAACATAACTAACCTTCCCATATTTCAAATTGGCCTAGAATATGAGTCAAACTGAGAAATCGACATTTTAGACCAACTTTTAAAGATTTGAAGAAATGACTCTGATTATACTAATCACACCTTGAGTTACTGACACTATATTTGTTTCACTGTTTTTTTCTTGTCTGCCTACTATCAGGCAGGGATTTGGCCTAAAAAAAAAAAAAAAAAAAAAAAAAACACCAAAAGACAACCTGAAAGTATTGATTTTTAAGTATTTTAAATTGTGAAGATACAGTTCTGGGTTCATGATGATTTCCTACATTTTGGGTACAATGTTCTCTGCTATGTCAAAACAATGTTCTTTAAGGTACAACTGAAACTTTGTTTTGAAACCTTACATCCAAATTCCCATTCTATAATATTTCTTAAATAGGCCCTACTGTGTGATTCTTAGTTGGAAAAAGACATCTGCTTTGTACTGTGGAAGTTGAAGACGTCAGATACCTTCTCTCGATGACCACTGGCAGCTGGGATGTGAACAGCTGACCTAGAATCAGACACTGGGTCCTTTCACCAAGGGTGTTCCATCCTGAGCAAGGGGTATAACCTCCCAGGGACACCAAAAATTACTCCTGTTGGTGGCAGCAGTGCAGGCTGTCCAGTGGTGGTGCTCCGAGGAGCTGACCCTGGCTGTGTCCTCAGCTGCCCAACCTCTCTGGTTCCCACCTGTGCTCTGAGCCTGCTTTCTGTGGATCCATAGAGCTCTCTGAGACCCATCCAAGACATTTCTCTTGTGCTTCGGTCAGCCAGAGGCAGTTTCTGTTGTTTGCTATCAAGAACCCTGACTGATTCCAAGGGCCACAGTTGAATAATAAAGCAACTAACAAAAACATTTATGTTCAGCTCACATGTGTGGACTGCAGGTATTGTGCTTAATGTTTTAAATAAATGATGTCACCAAATCCTCAAAACAATAGAGTGAGGCAGGCATGTGGGTGTGTTCTTTCAAGTTTCATGTTAAGGGCCTCCTTCTATGAAGGCCTTGCAGACCTCTCTCCCTCGTGCAAGTAGATGTGATTCCTCCTTCCTGTTCATTCTATGAACTTTAAGGAGGAGAGAATATGAATATGTATGTATGTGTATGAATGTGTGTGTGTATGTGCGCACGTATACATTTACATTCTCTCTCTCCATATACACACACACACACACACACACACACACATATATATGACATAAAGTATTAATATGTATATTATAATGTATTATATATAATATGTAATACATTATATACATTTTTATTTTCTTATCACTTATTAAGGTCTTACTATATGTCAGATACCATGTTTAATATTTCACTGACTTTATCTCATGACATTCCCACCAGAACATTATGAGTTAGATTTATTATCCATTTTACAAAAGTGGTAATCAGAGCAAGAAACGTTAAATAACTTTTCAAGAAATTACAAGTGAATTGCAGAGTCAAGATTTGAACACATTCCATTTTCTTTGTTTTGCATTCCAGCACTTCTGTTCTTAACACTCTACAAATTGGCTTCCCTGCCTCACTACACTCATATGGGTGATGCTGCCCCTGTTCTTGACTGAGGCCAAGTCTGCATTTCACAAACACACACACAGACACACACACACACACACACACACACATAAAATGTTTTTTTGTTTTTTTCTCACTTGCTGGGAGGTAAGGCAAATCTCTGTTCTTTAGGGCATGTCACCCATTGCTCTGTCCATGGCAGACCTCATGAGTCGATGACCATACTCTGTTTCCATGAGTCAGCTCAAGATTCCCTCTCCCTCTATTCTACAGGAAGTCAGACCCCTACAGTTGGTTGGAGATGAATCCTATTGGACAATCCTGGTCTAGAACTATGCCTCTCACACAAATGTGGTTAGCAAATTGCTACTTGCATTTTGCTATTTTGTTCATTTTATAGTTGAAGAAGTAATATTTGGAGAAAAATAAGCCATTCTCATGGGCATATTGATGCCTACCTCATTGGGCATTTTGTGAAGATTAATTGAATTAATGCACATAAAGCTCTTCAAATATTGTCTTGGCACAGGTAACTGAGTCATTAGTAATATTACACTATAGCACACATGCTGTATCCACAGAGATGGTTGCCAGGGGTTGTGGGCAGGGAGGAATGCGGGGTGACTACTGAATGAGCACACGGCTGCCTTTTGGGGTGATGAAAACGTTTGATGTGATGGTTCCACAACATTGTGACTGGGCTAAGTTTCACTAACTGCACACTACAAAATAGTTAATTTTATGTTATATGATTTTTCTCTCAATTAAAAAAAAATAGGACAGAGGTTGTAATGCATGGGATAGGACCAGGGGGACCTGAGAGCGAGTGTGGCCTTGAATTTTGCTTCCTAGGCCCCTCGCTCGTGTCACCCTAGACTGAGACCTGGTAACACAGCCAGAATTTGAACCTAAGCCTTTCATTCTCCAAATAAAGCATTCTTTCCACATTAATATGAAAGTCTGACAATTAGGTTGGTGAACTCATCTTAGAAAAGGTGCTACATACCTCACTGCTGAATATCATCATGGTAAGCTTTGAAGCACTCCCCTTTGGAAAATATGCACTGATGCCAACACCTAGGCCACCTTTCAAAGCAAATTGGAGTTCTTTCTCCAAAACTGAATGGCCATCAGATCTGTCATCATATTTACCTTGATGTCCTGTATGTCACCAAAATGTCCTCCTTTCAATATTTCCTTTATTTTGGGGTAAACAAAGAACTCAATGGGGGCCAGATCAGGTGAGTACGGAGGGGATTCCAATATACTTATTTGTTTACTGGCTAAAGACTCCCTCACAGACAGTGCCGTGTGACCTGGTGCATTGTCATGATGCAAAAGCCTGAATTGTTGAAAAGTGGAGGTCCTTTTTGTCTCACTTTTTCACACAGCCTTTTCAGCACTTCAAAATAGCCAAATTGGTTAACTGTTTGTCCAGTGGGTACAATTTCATAATGTATAATACCTCTGATATCAAAAAAGTTCAGCAACATAATTTCTACAAGTTTGTGGACTTAATTGTGACCTCCTATGTTGCTTTAGAAATCAGGGAAAGTCCATCCTCACTGGTAGGTAGTTGTGATCTGTATGCTGGTAATTGCAGACGGAGGAGGACTGTCCCTTCCTCAGGCAGGAAAACAAGTGAATCCTACAGTTAGTTACCTGAGAAATTTTAGAGTACAACGGGTTGCAAATAAAAGGAACTTACTGAAAGCTGCGTAACCACCTAATATGCATAAATTGACCTTAGGGTACTGTCCTGACTTAGCCATAAACGTGAAGTCACTGCGACGGTCCTTATGGAAACACAATCTCAGATCTTCCACTGCTAATCTCGTTGCAGTTTGCTTTATTTATAAGTATGTAAATGTGTTATAGCTACAACCTATGTCGTAAACACAGCTCATGACACTTTATAAACAAAAAGATATTAATAAATAGCCACCTCTCATTTTAAAGCACCTTTACATACAGAACTTGGCTAAGAATTAAGTGAAAAAAGGAGGTTTTAATTTATTACTTGTTGTTCTTGTATTTGTCTTAAAGGGATTTTTGCGATGGTCTTCACCTGATTGCTGGATCAAGGGGGAAGCCCGGATGTCTGTCATCTATCTCCTTGTCACCCTGACCCAGAGCAGAGGGGAGGGCATGAAAGTTACACGTCTTCTTAAAATTCCTTAAAGATATCTTGAAAACCCTTTCAGATGTTTTCCTTCTTTCAGCATAAATTATGAATCTTCCCCCTCTGCTACTCCAGACACAAAGGTAAACTGCGTGATTTCTGCCTCCAAGAGCTAAACTAATATCCTAGTATGAAAATGATCACCGAAAGTGCTAACTGTGACCCAGGTGATAAGGGGCATCTAAAGTTTAGGGATTAAGTTCCAGGTGAGCAGGAGAGAGGGGATGTACAATTATGTTGGTCAGATGGAGGGTGGGGTGGTTCCTGAGAGAAAGATTACTGAGGACTTGAGACAACACATGACATTTCATCTGAACTTTGAGGGATTTCCTTGGAAAGTGAGGGAATCGGAGAGGGTGTGTGTGTGTGTGTGTGTGTGTGTGTGTGTGTGTGTGTGTGTGTGTGTGTGTGTACAGGGAAGAACACAGAACTCTGCCCTCATTTGAATGTAGAAAGAGCAAGAGACTTGCGTTTTTGTAACGTGCGAACCAACTAGAGGGGTAGGTTAGGGAAAGAAGAGTTGAATAAATCTCACTTCCCTATTTTATCAGTGAGAAAAGGCAAAAATGTGGAAAGTTCAGGTGGCCCACTTAAAGTTCACAAAGGTAAGAATGCAGAGTAATGGAAAATGATGCAAAGGGGAGCAAAGATCCTTTGAGACACTAAGCATTCTGGATAAAGCATATAGTTTCCCTAAGAATATAGATGATTTTTTTCATGATTTTAGACCGTGAATGTCAGAAAACGTACCACCGAGGACCTGTCTTCACAAAGGAGATAGTACTTCAATGGTCTATGCAGAGAGGTCAGGGTGGGGGACGTGAGCCTAAGGCTAGGGGCTCCGTCTGTGATCTGACACAGGATCACTGTTTCTTCAGCTTTCAGCATTTTTATTTCCAGATTTGTTCTGGTGATGAATTTTTATCATACGATTATATACTTAAGGCTGATTTAATTGAACTGATGTTAATTTTTTTCTCTTTAAGGAATATAATTACATTTTGTCATGAGACTCAAAGGGAAATTTTGCTTTCTTGCCAGTTTTAAGTAATTTCAGTATTCTATACATCAATTAACATTATGTTTGCCAGAATTTAGAAACTGAAATATATTGTATGTGCTGAATATTTGCCATTTGCCAATCCCAGTGAGCTTTTCAGCTGTCTCTGTCCTGCTCTGTACCCAGCACCAGCTGGGCTTCCCTGCTGGCTGATGTCCAAGGCCTCAACAGGTCTAGAGAAGATCGGCCCCATCTCTGTCTGGACTTGGGCAGTCCCTCCCTCCCCTTCCGCCTTCATGCCTAGGGATATTGAGGTCTCCCTGCTGTCGCTAGTTCTGCTGCTTTGCCATCTTTGACAAGTTGGGTGTCCCTTAGCCCCGCCCACATCTTGGCAAACTCTTCTCTTATTCTGTGAATACTGTGATTTTCTGCAGCAACCAACTGATGCTTATTTAGGTGTGTTCACTGGAAGCATATTACAGATACATATATGATGCTTTGCATACGTATGGTAAGTTTGTTACATAAACTGAATTCAGTGGGTTACACCTAGGAAACAGCCACAAAGTATACGATTCCATTGTATGAAATATTCAGAATTCACCAAACTACAGAGTAAGTGGATCAGTGGTAACCTAGGGCTGGGTGAAATAAGATCGAAAGGTGAAGTCTAAAGGGAACAGAGTTTCTTTCTGAGTGTTGAATGTGTTCTAAAACTGATTGTGGTGATGGATGCACAACATTGTGAACATACTGAAAGTCACTGAATTATACACTTTTAATATGTGAATTGTATGATAGGTGAATTATATCTTAATAAGGCATGTTTGTTTTACACAAAGAAAATTTATGAGCTTCACTGATAGCTGTCAAAACTGGGAAACAACAAAAATATCCAGGGAGAATGGATAAAACAACTACATACATTCAGATAACGGAATATTATTCAGCACTAAAAAGAAATGAGCTATTTATTAAGCTATGAAAAGATATGGAGGAACCTTAAATGCATATTATCAAGTGAAAGAAGCCAATCTGAAAAGGATATGCACTGTTTGATTCCAACTCTATGACTTTCTGGAAAAGCAAAACGCTGGAGACAGTAAAGAGTTCAGTGTTTGCCCAGTGATGCAGGGAGGATGGGCTGAACAGGCATAAAACAGAATTTTCAGGGCAGTGAACACACACTCTTTGACATTTTAACAGGGGACACATGTCATTATACATTTGTCTAAATCATGGAACGTACAACACCAGGAGTGAATACTCATGTATGCTATGGACTTTGAATGATAATTAAGTGTCCATGTAGGTTCATGGATTCTAAAAATGTCCCAGTCTGGTAATGGATGGCGATAGGGGGAAGCGTGTGAGTGTGTGTGTGTGTGTGTGTGTGTGTGTGTGTGTGTGTAGCATGTCCCGAAAGTGTTTGTGCAGTTTAACCTTCACAAACTTCAGAGAAGTACGTTCTACAGATTTATGCCCAAGATCCTTTGAGAGTTTATTTATATTTGTTTTATACTGATTTCAGTCGTGTGAATGTCAAAATAATTATTCATTTTAATTATTTGAATTTGAGTCAGCCCCTCTGATTGAGGAGATAAAAGCTAATTGAAATACACTAAAATTTGCTTTGCAACATTCAGAGAACTAAGTATCAAAGAATCTGGGCCCATGTGAGGCAAAGCATTCTATAGGAGAGATGGATTTGAGGACATATATGACCCTACGTGCAAATGTCTGGGTACAAGCAAACATTCCAGGCAGTATTTCAGACTTTCAAGGAGGTGGACATGGTAAGGCCCCAGTCAAGGTCTCCACACATTAAAGGGGGACCCAGGTAAAATCTAGGCTACAGATGGAACCAGCAGAACATTTCATTAAGATACATGTATAATGTGATGAAAGATGGTTTGGAAAATAGAATGGCAGGGTAGGCCAGAGGGACCTAGAGGTCCAAGAGGGGTGGAGGGAATGCTGGGCTGGTGGGTGCGGGAGGGCTGTGTCACAACACTTTGTGACTCATCAATGGTCTGTGATGCACGCTTGGCAATAAAGTCAAGGGTCTGCACACTCAGAGCTCAGTTGCCTCCAGCAGCATGGTGATTCAGATAATAGAATTTACAGAATGGAAGGTGTTCTTATTTCTGAATAGTCTCATTGACATTTGTCTGAGCTTCGGCTCAACATCTTTACAGGTGATTCTCACTTGCTTGTGTGGCTTGTGGTGGCTCCTTCTGTTCCTGTGCTACACCTGGTGGGGATTCCATCTTTACCACCCTCTGGGAAACCAAAAACTTCCTAAAGGTAAGGAGCCCTGTTTGAGCCCCATCAGTTTCTTTAGTGTTGTTTTCATTTCTAGTCCCACCTTTCAAAATGAGCGTGGTTGACCCAGAGTTACACCTGAGGTGGGGAGTCAGAGAATAGAAATCCTTCCAGCGGAATAGGCGTGGCCAGCCTAGGGGTTCAGCTGCCACTGTTTCCTTGGAAGCTCAGAGTCCATCTAGGTGTGGTAGAGGATTGATTCCAGGATTCAACCCCAAACCCCAAAAAAAGTGATTTCCTGGCCCTGACTTGGGTTATTTAGAGTTTGGGAACTATGCAGGAGAACAGGGTTCCCCAGTACTTTAACATAGGTCATATTCCCATGTCAGGCATCACTCCACAGAGCCTTCCTCTGTGTTGGGCTGATCAGGAGAGAAGTCTGAGCCGCAGAGAGCTTCTGAGAAGAGGCTGGAGCCTGACCTCGGCCCCAGGTTACAGGGTCCTATGGGAGGGGGCAGAGATGCCATTGTTGGGCCTCAGATCCTACCCTCCTTGAGCAGAAGACTTCTGACTGAGAATACCAAGTGTGGACGTCATAGACAAAATCCTTCCTTGAGTGTGTGAAAGAGGGAGAAATTGAAAACATTTTGAGCCCCAAAAATTGATGAAAGGAAGGGACAACAATTCCTAGTAATTAAAATAGGGTCATCGTATTCCTGGATCATGAATGTCTCAGTTACCTATGGAAAGAAGGGACAGAAACGATTATCTTCCTTTTTCTCAGCATCAGGGCAGAGCCAAGAGGAGACGGAAAGGGGGGCATGGAAAGGTAAGGTTCTGCCTCTTTCACCTAAGCTCTCCAAGGGTGACCCTGACTGTCCTTTCCATGAAATCCCAGGTCCATGATCTCTGAGGATATTAGTTGCCATATATGGTCCTTCTCAGAAAACAGAGTCATCAGAGGAGAGGCTCATGGGAAGGCAGTCAGACCCAGAGTCATTTCTCAGGTCCCTGTTCTGCCATCCCTGGGCAGGAGCAGCGATGGAACTGAGCAATGAATGTTTCCCAATAGATGTGAAGACTCAGAACTTCTGTCTGTTAATTTTGTTTAAGTACTTTCACTTCTTGGATGATCAGATTCCTCTCTGATATAACCACTGACCTCTCTGCTTCACAGAGGGATTTGGATCATTAAATGAGATAATGTCTGAGAAAGTACTTTGCAAATGAAGCAACGGACACATGGGCACCTTGTTCGTGTTATCATCGGCCACTTGAGCTCATCTACTGCATCTTGGGGCTTTCACAGTCTCATATCACAATGGTCTCCACTGAAGGGACTCCTATGATACCTATGCATCTACCTTCATTCCATATAACTCACTCTCATGGTTTCCCAGGTTGGAGATATTACCAGAGGACAGAAGAGGAGAAAAAGAAGCTGATTTCTCTCCTGAAATGGTGACTACCCTTTCGCTCTCTTTGGTGCTCCCTCTTTAGCATGTCCTGTGCAGCCTTCCATAGTCTTAGGGGTAGCCATAGGAACGGGGAGGTGATTGAAGGCCTGGGGTGAGTGCTATTGAGTGTATTGTGAAGTCAGGGATGTGGAACAATGTGAAGGACAGCAGGCTGCCTTCAGAGGGCCCCACCCCAAGGTGCAGGAGGTCATCCTTTCTTTCTTCTGGTCCTGACTAGCTTTGTACCTCCTGTCTCTTGCAGCCTCCTGTGCCAGCATCATGCAACCATGCACTTTTGTCAACTATTTCATCCAGACCCCTTGTGTCAGGTGAGCAATAACGTCACTACTGAGGTCAATTGTCTGCTGTTCCCTGAGGCCCTGGATGATGCTACTCGCTGTGTGTCCCCTTTGGCTTCCACAGATTCAGTGACCGATTCACCATTCCCTCTGTCCCCACCTTCTCTTCACGACCTCCAGGAGATTCAATACCAGCCCCTCTACTTCAGCCTTTTCCCATCTCCATCCCGATTCTCTCCCTAAGCCAATGACCCCTTATGTGACTTGCCTTCACCTCAACACCAGGTGACTCTTTGCCACCAGAACCTTTTCGTCCCTTAGAATCTGCATCCCCAACGGATCATTCCCCACCCCAACCCCTTTGAACCCCACTACAAGGTACTCCAAGAGCAGATCCTCTTCTCCAACTAGAGGCCCCTTTGATTCTGAATACCATGTTTGTTAACCCCTGCATATCCCTTACCAGATTTGTCACAGACAAGGAATACCCTGGTTCACTTGCTCATCATCAGGCACTACCTATGCTGTCAACCTCACCAACACCCGGCTACAGTATCACTGTGACTCACTGTAAACCAATTGCCAAACTCCTGAAACCTGACTCCATTCTTTACAAATTTGACATCCTTTCATTCCCAGAGAAACAGTCCAGAAGAGGAGGCATTTCCTCATGTGGAAGGGAAAGAGAGGAAACATGATTCTTCAGTAACATATCTCAGTCAAGACTACGATCTAATATCTTCAGGAAAAGAGTAGAATCAACTGCTGACGACCGTGAATCAGGAGTCACCCTTCGTTTCTGGAGCAGCAGAGGCAAGCCCATGGAACTGCATGACCATCGGCAGCCCTCACAACCTAGGACAAGCCATTAGCGGAAATCTTATAAGGGTAAGTGGGAATGTATTCTCACGCAACAGCCTAGCCATCTGTACACTCATAACTACCCCTAAAGAAAGGAGAGTCTGTGAGACTGATCCTTTCAGGGACTTTGCTTCACGGTTGTGCTTACAACCGTATGTCTCCCTGTTTGTCCCCAAAGCATGGCTGGTTAGTCAATGACGGGTAAGATTCCTCAAGTGAGGAACAACCTAAGACAGTCACAGTCACAAAGGGACATCGGAGACTCACAGGGTTGACAGATGTGGGCATAGACCCCAAACTTCCCCCGGCTAAGGACAGCTTCTACCAACACCTAAAGAAAGGAGAGTCTGTGAGACTGATCCTTTCAGGGACTTTGCTTCAGTTTTGTGCTTACATCTTATGTGTCCCTTTTGGCCCCAAAGGATGGCTGGTTAGTCAATGACGGGTAAGATTCCTCAAGTGAGGAACAACCTAAGACAGTCACAGTCACGTAGGGGCCATCTGGAGAACTCACGGGGTTGACAGAGGTGGGCATAGACCCCAACCTTCCTCCGGCTAAGGATAGCTTCTGCCTGTGTGGCTACATTCTTTCCCAAAACCTGCTTGGGAAGAGAATCAGTGATATGATAACATCAGTTCTCCATCCATTCATTTCAGTATGTTGCTTAGTCTTCTTCCTGAGAGAAAATGCAAAAGGCTAGAAACTTCCCATAAAGGAGACAGTCCCATGCCATCTGCACAGAGCACAGGACTAGATCAAGTGACAGCTGCCTTGACTGGCCTGAACCAATGTGAGAAATTCAAGAAGGGCATTGGGATGATCCTACAAGAGAAAGTGCTGTGGCTCAATGCAACAGTTGTCCCTCTGCTCAAGAGCCCGATCCCTTCCCAGTGAAGTTTGTGAAAGCTGAAGAGAAGGAGAAGTTCTGCCCTAGCAGGGCTGTTGTCAAGCAGCACCCTACCCATCCGTCCCCTCGTACCTACCCCTAAAGAACGTAGAGTCTGTGAGACTGATCCTATCAGGAAATTTGCTTCAGTTTTGTGCTTACATCTTATGTCTCCCTGTTTGTCCCAAAAGCATGGCTGGTTAGTCAATGACGGGTAAGATTCCTCAAGGGAGGAACAACCTAAGACAGACACAGTCACATAGGGGCCATCTGGAGAACTCACGGTGGTTGACAGAGTTGGGCATAGACCCCGACCTTCCTCCGGCTAAGTATAGCTTCTGCCTATGTGTCTAGATTCTTTCCCACATCATGCTTTGGAAGAGATTCGATGATGTGAGGATATCAGTTATCCATCTATTCATATCAGTAAGTTGCCTTCTCTTCTTCCTGAGAGAAAAGGCAAAAGGCTAGAAAATTCCCATGAAAGGGGCTGCCCCATGCCATCTGCACAGAGCACAGGACTAGATCAAGTGACAGCTGCCTTGACTGGCCTGAACCAACGTGAGAAATTCAAGAAGGGCATTGGGATGATCCTACAAGAGAAAGTGGTGTGTCTGAATGCAACAGTTGTCCCCTCTGCTCAAGAGCCCGATCCCTTCCCAGTGAAGTTTGTGAAAGCTGAGGAGAAGGCAGAAGTTCTGGCTCTAGCAGGGCTGTTGCCAAGCAGCACCCTACCCATCCGTCCCTCTGTAACCAACCACCCCTATTGAAAGGAAAGTCTGTGAGACTGATCCTTTCAGGGACTTTGCTTCACGTTTGTGCTTACAACCGTATGTCTCCCTGTTTGTCCCCAAAGCATGGCTGGTTAGTCAATGACGGGTAAGATTCCTCAAGTGAGGAACAACCTAAGACAGTCACAGTCACAAAAGGGACATCGGAGAACTCACGGGGTTGACAGATGTGGGCATAGACCCCAAACTTCCCCCGGCTAAGGACAGCTTCTACCAACACCTAAAGAAAGGAGAGTCTGTGAGACTGATCCTTTCAGGGACTTTGCTTCAGTATTGTGCTTACATCTTATGTGTCCCTTTTGGCCCCAACCGATGGCTGGTTAGTCAATGACGGGTAAGATTCCTCAAGGGAGGAACAACCTAAGACAGACACAGTCACGTAGGGGCCATCTGGAGAACTCACGGTGGTTGACAGAGTTGGGCATAGACCCCAACCTTCCTCCGGCTAAGGATAGGTTCTGCCTGTGCAGCTACATTCTTTCCCACAACCTGCTTGGGAAGAGAATCAATGATATGATAACATCAGTTCTCCATCCATTCATTTCAGTATGTTGCTTAGTCTTTTTCCTGAGAGAAAATGCAAAAGGCTAGAAAATTCCCATAAACGGGGCAGTCCCATGCCATCTGCACAGAGCACAGGACTAGATCAAGTGACAGCTGCCTTGACTGGCCTGAACCAATGTGAGAAATTCAAGAAGGGCATTGGGATGATCCTACAAGAGAAAGTGGTGTGTCTGAATGCAACAGTTGTCCCCTCTGCTCAAGAGCCCGATCCCTTCCCAGTGAAGTTTGTGAAAGCTGAAGAGAAGGCAGAAGTTCTGGGCCTAGCAGGGCTGTTGTCAAGCAGCAACCTACCCATCCGTCCCCTCGTAACCACCCCTATTGAAAGGAAAGTCTGTGAGACTGATCCTTTCAGGGACTTTGCTTCAGGTTTGTGCTTACAACCGTATGTCTCCCTGTTTGTCCCCAAAGCATGGCTGGTTAGTCAATGACGGGTAAGATTCCTCAAGTGAGGAACAACCTAAGACAGTCACAGTCACAAAAGGGACATCGGAGAACTCACGGGGTTGACAGATGTGGGCATAGACCCAAACTTCCCCCGGCTAAGGACAGCTTCTACCAACACCTAAAGAAAGGAGAGTCTGAGAGACTGATCCTTTCAGGGACTTTGCTTCACGTTTGTGCTTACAACCGTATGTCTCCCTGTTTGTCCCCAAAGCATGGCTGGTTAGTCAATGACGGGTAAGATTCCTCAAGTGAGGAACAACCTAAGACAGTCACAGTCACATAGGGGCCATTTGGAGAACTCACGGGGTTGACAGATGTGGGCATAGACCCCAAACTTCCCCCGGCTAAGGACAGCTTCTACCAACACCTAAAGAAAGGAGAGTCTGTGAGACTGATCCTTTCAGGGACTTTGCTTCAGTATTGTGCTTACATCTTATGTGTCCCTTTTGGCCCCAAACGATGGCTGGTTAGTCAATGACGGGTAAGATTCCTCAAGGGAGGAACAACCTAAGACAGACACAGTCACATAGGGTCCATTTGGAGAACTCACGGTGGTTGACAGAGGTGGGCATAGACCCCGACCTTCCTCCGGCTAAGGATAGGTTCTGCCTGTGCAGCTACATTCTTTCCCACAACCTGCTTGGGAAGAGAATCAATGATATGATAACATCAGTTCTCCATCCATTCATTTCAGTATGTTGCTTAGTCTTTTTCCTGAGAGAAAATGCAAAAGGCTAGAAAATTCCCATAAACGGGGCAGTCCCATGCCATCTGCACAGAGCACAGGACTAGATCAAGTGACAGCTGCCTTGACTGGCCTGAACCAATGTGAGAAATTCAAGAAGGGCATTAGGATGATCCTACAAGAGAAAGTGGTGTGTCTGAATGCAACAGTTGTCCCCTCTGCTCAAGAGCCCGATCCCTTCCCCATGAAGTTTGGGAAAGCTGAAGAGAAGGCAGAAGTTCTAGCCCTAGCAGGGCTGTTGTCAAGCAACACCCTACCCATCCGTCCCCTCGTAACCACCCCTATTGAAAGGAAAGTCTGTGAGACTGATCCTTTCATGGATTTTGCTTCAGTAGTGTGCTGACACCTTACGTCTGACCCTTTGGCCCCAAAGGATGGCTGGTTAGTCAATGACGGGTAAGATTCCTCAAGTGAGGAACAACCTAAGACAGTCACAGTCACATAGGGGCCATTGGAGAACTCACGGGGTTGACAGAGTTGGTCAAAGACCCGGAATTTCCCCCGTCTCAGGATAGCTTTTACCTACCCCTAAAGAAAGGAGAGTCTATGAGACTGATCCTTTCACGGATTTTGGTTCAGTATTGTGCTAACACCTTATGTCTCCCTCTTTGGCCCCAAACGATGGCTGGTTAGTCAATGACGGGTAAGATTCCTCAAGTGAGGAACAACCTAAGACAGACACAGTCACATAGGGGCCATGTGGAGAACTCACGGTGGTTGACAGAGTTGGGCATAGACCCCAACCTTCCTCCGGCTAAGGATAGGTTCTGCCTGTGCAGCTACATTCTTTACCACAACCTGCTTGGGAAGAGAATCAATGATATGATAACATCAGTTCTCCATCCATTCATTTCAGTACGTTGCTTAGTATTCTTCCTGAGAGAAAATGCAGAAGGCTAGAAACTTCCCATAAAAGGGGCAGTCGCATGCCATCTGCACAGAGCACAGGACAAGATCAAATGGCAGCTGCCTTGACTGGCCTGAACCAATGTGAGAAATTCAAGACGGGCATTGGGATGATCCTACAAGAGAAAGTGGTGTGTCTGAATGCAACAGTTGTCCCCTCTGCTCTAGAGCTCGATCCCTTCCAAGTGAAGTTTGTGGAAGCTGAAGAGAAGGCAGATGTACTGGCCCAGGCAGGGTTTGGTCATGCAGAAACCTCCCGTCCGTCCCCTCATACCTAACCCTAAAGAATGAAGAGTCTGTGAGACTGATCCTTTCAGGGACTTTGCTTCAGTTTTGTGCATAAACCTGATGTGTCCCTGTTTGGCCCCAAAAGATGGCTGGTTAGTCAATGACGGGTAAGATTCCTCAAGTGAGGAACAACCTAAGACAGTCACAGTCACATAGGGGCCATCTGGAGAACTCACGGGGTTGACAGAGGTGGGCATAGACCCCGACCTTCCCCCGGCTCAGGATACCTCTGCCTATGTGTCTATATTCCTTCCCACAACCTGCTTGGGAAGAGATTAAGTGGTGTCATAACATCTGTTCTCCATTTATCCTGTTCAGTAAATTTCAGCCGTAAATGTTTTGTCTCTCAGGGAGGTACATGCTGAAATTGACGTGCAGCTGCTTGGAGGCAGGCGTAATTAGTTCAAATCAGTTTCTTAGTGTAATGCGTGAAATTCACAAACCTTGGAGAAAACAATGTTGACGTTTTGTGTGTGCATCAATAAAAGCCACAAGACAGCCCCGTTTGGGGCTCTCAGTCTTTGAGGCTGTGAGACCCTTGGCACCTGTTTAATAACTTCCTTGATTTCTTTTTGTGACTTTCTCAACCCTTCGCCACCCCTTCTCGTATGCACGCTGCCTATGTTACACCGGACGCGACTTGTGGCGCCCAACGTGGGGCTCGAGGAGGGAAGGACTACTACGAGTCGAAATTAACCGGTGGAGCAACGGCAAGGACTGTGGGTAACCGTCGCAGGGCAACTACTTGGTAAGGAGGTAGGGAAGGTCCCAGAGAATTAACCAAAGAAAGGGGTATTGGATAAAACCTTACTAAACACTTTTGTATGTGAGAGTGTGATTGTGTTACTCATTGACTTTAGCTCTACCGCCTCGGGTATGGAGCTTGTGTGGGCTGTACTCTGCAGTTCTGTGGTCTGGTTCATAAGGCAAAACTGTGACTTCGTGCTTGGCGGCATTAACCAGGCCCGGGGTTTATAGTGCATCTTAGCCAAGACTGACCTTAAAGTCATGTGACGGATGTGGCCAGACGAACATCAGAGTGAACTTGAAGTGAAAGCTCTTCTCTTTTGTTTTCTCTTTTCTTTTAGTAACATGGGCAATGCTGAGAGTATGTATAGACCTCATATTTGCCTGCTTAAACAACTTCTTAAGAAGGGAAAACATAGAACTCAGAAAAGAAAGTACAGGAACTTCTTCAGGTGATTGCAACTCATTGTTCTTGGTTTCCAGACCTTGGATCATTTGATTTAGAAATGGGAGGAAGTCAGACGAGATCTCTATAAGTTACATTCCAATTGGGTGTCTTTGCCCGATTCAATCTGGGAAACATGGGAACTAGTTCGTTTAGTTTTGGAACCTCTTCAGACACACTCAGAGGAGGAGACGGAGGGAGAGATAGAAGACTAGATGGGGGAAGGGAGGATAGAGAAGATGAAGACAAAGAGTCTGAGACAACGCCAACAGTAGTCCCAAAATCATTAAATCCAAACTTGAGAGACTGTTTAAAGGACGTTTGTCCCCTTCCCAATCACTTGTCTCATTTACCTTCACCACCGCCTTTCTTTACAGAGCAGGCGTGGGGGCCTTCAAGATCAGTAAAAAGAAATAACAATCCTTTGCTCTGCAAAAGTGTACCTCCCACACTGAGAAAGGGCACTTGCTCTTCGTTATTAGCCACAGAGCATGACATACGCCAGGCCAGGTTAGAAGGGGATGTGGGTGCTTTGGCTTTCCCTGTAGTCATTAGGGAACGTGAAGCTCCTACTGCAGAACACCCCAATGGGATTCATGAGGGAATTCGTGAACCTTTACTTTTAAATTACTCAAAGAATTAAAACACGCAGTTTTGCAATTTACACCTACTTCATCTTATGCTATAGGCCTTCTTAGAGGCATTGCCGATGGCAATTGGCTGATTCCTGTAGATTGGAACGCATTAGCAATAATCTGTCTGGCCCCTCTCAAAAGAAAAATTAGAGGCTTTGACAGTTTAGTACAGATCCAAATAGAAAAAGACCATACAGAACCCTCAACTAGTCCATGGGTTCACCAATGTTTGTAATAAAGAAAAAATCAGGAAAATGGTGAATGCTCACTGATTTGTGAGCTATTACTGCTCTAAGTGAACCTATGGGTGCTTTACAACCTGGACTCCCACAACCGTCCATGAGTCCTAAAGATTGGCCATTAGTGGTAATAGATTTACAAGATTGTTTTTATACTATCCCCTTACATCCTCAAGACTGCCCTAGATTTGCATTTTGAGTACCTTCTGTAAATAACAAAGAACCTATCAAAAGATATCAATGGAAAGTTCTTCCACTGGGAATGCTTAATAGCCCCACAATTTGCCAGTTTTTTGTAGCTCGAGCTGTTTTGTCAGTTAGAGAAAAATTTCCAGATTGTTACATCATTCACTATATGGATTACATTCTCTGTGCTGCATCATCTACAGAGATTTTAACTGATTGTTTGAAGTTCCTCCAGGAACAGCTCGAGACAGCAAGGATCCTCCACAAGTACAGTTTGCTAAAACCATGGTTACTTTAAATTTTTTGAATTCTTCTGGCTTTAGCACAGAACCAAACCTTGGACACATAGCTGCAGAAAGACGTTTTAACAATCGCTATAGCCCTAAAGCCTTGGAGAATGTGCCCATTTGGTGGAAAGATATCCAAACTAATCAATGGCAGTTAGGAACCTTGTTAACATGCGGGTGATGTTACGCTTGTGTTTCTCCAGGACCGGAAGAACGCCCTTTGTGGGTGCCCAGTCGGTGTATTAAACCATATCATGAACAACGCACCGCAGACCAGCCTGACAGTCAACCGCAGGAAGAACCAAAAGATTTATGGGACTTTTCATTCCAGCTGTTATGGGCATAATTGCTATTGCTACTGTAGCCACTGTTTCTGGAGTAGCTCTATGCCAAACCACTGAATTTGCATCAATAAATGCCACAAGGCAGCCCACAAGTCAGTCCGATTCCGGGCTCTCAGTCCTGTGATGCTGTGAGACCCTTGGCGCCTGTTTCTTAACTTTCTTGATTTCTGTTTCTTACTTTTTAACCCTTTGCCACCCCTCCTCGTTTGTTCACTGCCTGTGTTGCACTGGACGCGACAGAGGACCCACCCAGAGACCTTTCAACTCCAGGGCTCCCTGCTGTAAAGTGACAAAAACAAAATCATGCGAAGAAGAAGCTTTCTTTGCTGGCCAGAGTTCTCCTAGAATTACACAGATCAGACACAAGGACAAAAAACCCCAGAGAGTTGCAGCATGTATGGAGCGGCTATTATGTAAGAAGC
>NC_133756.1:132941719-132954219 GCF_036562045.2 Rhinolophus sinicus
CTTACCCATCATTGGCTATCCAGCCATCCTTTGGGGCCAGACAGGGAGACATAAGGTGTAAGCACAAAGGTGAAGCAAAGTCCCTGAAAGGATCCGTCTCACAGACTCTCCTTTCTTTAGGGGTAGGTACGAGGAGACAGATGGGTAGGCTGCTCTGTGACAACAGATGTGAAGGATTAGAGAGTCTCCAGAAAGGGACAATCAGGGCAGAGGCAAAGGGTTGGAAAGAGAGGGAGAACGTGGGATTCTACTGGAGGGCACTTGAAAAAAAAAATACCAAAGATAACCTACCTGAAACATTAAATGTGCTTGACATTGATTTATCTGGTTATAAAACAACTTCATGCTTGCAGAGGTTGAAAACGGTGAAAGCCATAAACTTTAAGACGATGGCTAATATCTGGCAAGTGGAGATTTAATTCAGACTTGACTTGAAAATCATCATGTATCCTTCATTAATTCATTTATTCAATCAACAGTTATTATGATAGGGAGCTTCTATGAGGCCTGCCAAAAACAAAGAACACTGCTCTTTGGGCTGGACTGAACTTTCCTTCTCTAATTTATAGTGACAGATTGCAGGAGAGTGACCACAGAAGCTGGTCGAATGTAATGTTCTTTTAGTTTCTATCAATTCGGTGATCAAAGAAATTTGGTCTTTCGTGCACTGTGTTTAGCTCCTGCTGAAGGTGGGATTCTTCAAAAGTGGGAAGAGTCCTGGACCCCAGTGTTGGCAAAGCTCCTAAGGAAGTGGAGTGAGCGTCCTGGGTAAGGCAGTCCTGAGACCCTGCACTCAATGTGTGCTTAACAGACACAGTCTCACTTAATCCTCATCAGCAGGATTATTATGTTAACTGTTCTAATTCAGAGGCCCATCGGCTGAGAGACTTAAGAAACCTCCCAACCTGATAGGGACAAAGTTGGTTCTCTAAACCCCATGTGTCTCAACAAAGCAAGACTGAATCACGACGCCAGAATCCTGCCTTACATCTCCAGAGTTTCCTGAGGAGGACGTCCTCCATGTTCATCCCCCTCCGCAGTGTCCTGCAGAGCCCTCTGGAGAACCAGCTTCAGGTTCTGCCTTCCCTTCCTCCATCGCTGCCTGAAGGAGCCAACGAAGAAGTAAATGATGGGGTTGGCGCAGCTGTTCACACAGGTCAGGACAACTGCAACCAGGAGAAAATGATTTGTGAACCCATAGAAAATACTCTTAATCCAGTATTTGAGGAACCAGTGGATGCCCCAGGGCAGGCCGCAGAGGAGGAAGACCAGCACTGTGAGCAGGACGGTCACATACAGCCTGGTCGGCTGCACCCGCTGGGAACCACACAGCAGTCTGGTCACCAGGGCCAGGCTGGACCCTGAGAGAAGCACACATAAGAAAATCAGCCACCCAGCAGTAATGAGATCTAATACTGGACACCACGCCTGAGAATAATCCCTAACCAGGAGACCACAGTATCTCCCACTCAGGATGCTCAGCAGCAGGGACAGGGCCCAGAGCAGGGCACAAATGACAGCTGACATGTGTCTGGGGCGATGGCAGCGGTACCAGATGGGCCACAGGACAGACAGGCAGCGCTCAGTGCTAATGGTGCTGAGAAAGCTCAGGCCTGCCACGTAGGCAAAGCCGAACACAGTCATGAAAAAGCTGGGGATGGAAATGGGGTCGGAATTGAAGTATTGGGTGAGTGTCTGCAGGGAATACATAATCTGGCAGCAGAGGAAGAGGAAGTCGGCTCCCGCCAGGTTGAGGATGTAGACAGAGAAGCTGTTCCTCCGCATGCGGAAGCCCAGGAGCCACAGCACAACCGCGTTTCCTGCCAGCCCCACTGGGGCTATGATGGCCATCAGCAAGACTGAGATCATTGTCCCCATCGTGACGTTTTGAGGAGTGGCCTGGTCACTTCCATTGATTGGCGTTAGTGATATCCCCGAAGCTGTGACCGGTGCATTCATGCTCAGGAACCCTCCGCTGGTGCCACTAGAACAGAAACAAGACCTGAGCACCTGCTGTATGATCTCTGACTCTCACGGCCACCCTGCTGCAGGAGAATTACTGTCCCTGTGTTACAGAGGAGGGAAACACAGGCTTGCAGAGATTAAGGTACTTCCTGAAGGCCACACAGTCTTGGTGGCCTGGAAACTGGATTTAAACCCAGTTCTCTCTGGGTGTCTCTCTACTGAGACTCGGACCCTGTACAGACATTGGAATAATCTGTGGTCCAAACACCTCTCCTCATACTCCACAGCCATGACATGTCTCTGGGAGGGAAGAGAAGTGAAGTCTGGGCAGGTTTCGTGAATGACAACAGGACTGAACTCAGCATTCCATCTGCCCTGGGACTTGATTTCCTTTGAGGGCAGGAAGTTGGAAGCCCAAGGCTTGATCAATGGGCTACTTAAGTGACAGAGAGTGTCCATCCACCAGAAAGGAGATCATGATTTAGGGTCATGAAGAGATTGTGGCCTCTTCTATTAGAGGTGTGAGTTGGCCAGGACTCTAGGGTTAGAAATGGCCCAGTGTGTAAGCTTTATCATGACAGGAAGTACACCTTTCCCATACATTGGTGTGCCCCAGTCTAGCTCTGTGTGTGGAACACACTTTAAGGAACTATTTATTAAAAAAAAATAGTTTCAGGTTAAAAACAATGTAATCATTAGACATTTACACCCTTCAGAAAATGATACCCTACCTTCCCCAATTTACTGTCCCCCTGCCATGTATATAAGCTGTTACAATTCCATCGACTCTATTCCCTTTGCTGTACTCCACATCCTATGAATATGAATATATATATATATATATATATATATATATATATATATATATATATTTACAGTTGACGTCCATTGTTATTTGGCTTCAGCATCATTTGTACTAGGCAGTGGTTAGTCATTACACCGTCCATGAAGTGTCTGTGTAATAAAAAAAAAGTGTCCAATGGACACCCTACATAATCTTTACAACATTATTGATTATATTCCCCAAACTGTCTTTCCTATCTCCGTGGTGAAAGAACTTTTATAATAGTTTTCTCTGTATAGCATCCAAAATCATAAACTTAAAATATTTTTAAATACCTGTGAACCCCAGATTTAAGAAAAACTCTACATTGTATTCACAGGCACTTATGATGCTAGTGAGACATTATTCCAAAAAACTAACCCCAGATAGGGAAGGACAACCAAACAGTGAAACAAACAAACAAACAAACAAACAAATGAGATACAATGAGAAAATTTTCCAATCATATTGAGGGTTGGTACCAGAAAAAGTATATGTGAAGAGGCTATAAGAAGACGTGGATATTCTCCTATGACATTGAATCTTATTTCCATTTACTCTGCTCTCCTCTGTGTCTGGGGAGGAGACATCTCTGTCTCATGGACGGGCTCCCTTTTACTCTGGCACCTGGTTGCTCTCAGTTTAAAGGAGACACCGGTAGGTAACTTAGAGCAGAAGGAGGGTGATTTAGGGTTTTTAACTCCCTGGCCCTCTGCTGCCAGGCTGTGAGTCAGCAGTGGCTTTATTACTCTACCTAAGGACATAGCCTGTGTCTGGTGGCCTTTCTTACTGTCACAGTGACAACTACGGCTACACCCACTGCCCTCCCTGAGTTATGGTAACTTCTCTTTTCCTTTCCCTATCAGGACACAGAATGGTAACACCTCCCTATTATGACTTGTCTTTGGGCGTCCTCTGCATCCTTCACATATTTCCCTTAGCCCTGCCTGCACCTTGTACACAATCCCTTTATTGAACTTTCCACAATGTTTCTGCTGGGACAAGCCAGATACAAGGACAAAACTAAAAAACAAACAACCTCACTGAACGGCAAGCTAGTCTGTGAAAGTGAAGTTATTAAAAATACGTTGGCATTGCATAGCAATGTCTACTTGCCATCCTGTTTCCTAAATTAAAATTAGCAGAACATTCCTCTCCATAGTTGCACATTTGAATGTTTGGAGAGAGAGCGAGAACTAGGGAGCTACAACAGAAGCAGACAGAAGCTGGTTGGCCCCGTGTGACCTCCCACAGTCTAAGCTCCCAGCGCCCACAGCTTTCCTGAGGGAGCCTCACGTGTGCTGACTCTCACTGATGGGTGCCCATGGCCCCTGCCTGCCCCTCCCCAAGATGAAATCACAGCATGTGGACTAAGAGGGAGAAAACAACATTGCTTTTGAGAGAAGACAGTTGTGAGCGAACTCTTACCTTAGCTCCATCTTCTCATTGAGGGTGGTGAGTAGAAAAGGAAGAGTCTCCTGAGGGAGACAAACAGCAGAGAGTGCTTTCTATTCTCTGAGTAGGAGATGTCGGCAGGAGCAAAAGTGAAACCTATTGACTAAGAGAGGCTTGTCAAGATGCTGGACAGACCCTGTGATTTCCTGCACAGGGGACACTGGCCAATGAGATTCTGGAGATTTGTGAGACAAGGACCTCAGGAGACATTTCTCATTGGCCCTGACTCCAACCACTTATCTCGGCTTCTCCCCATGCTTCTCCATCCGGCCGCCCTCCCTGTGATGAATGGCTGACCAGGAGCCTTCGCTGCCCACTGTGAGCCTGTGCAGGAAGCCCACCCACCAGGCTATGTGAGATTCCACAGCTAAAGAATACTTTGCTTCACGTTCAGGGCCCTCCATGGCCTGGCTCACCTGAGCTTTCTACATTTACTCACATTTACTCATATTTACTCACATTTACTCAGTAAGGTATGCACATTCATTTTATTGCAGAGGACACCAAAGTGTATAAACTGAAATGCAAAGCCTCTTCATCTTATTCCCCAATCGCAACCGATGTTTACAGTTTCCATTTTTAGCTTTTTTAGCAGTTATTTTATAGCTTTGCATGATCACACTATATTTCAAGTTTTGATTTATCAATGTGAACAACAGAGTTTATTGAGTTCCCTCATAAAGAAATTTAGCACACCACACACAGTGTCTGTTCCCTCTCTCTCTCTACTCATGATATTTGTTAGCTGGATTATTGTAGATGATCTAGGGACAACCAGTATTTGCAGCTTTAGGTCCTATGACTTCCTTTCATGTGCCCAAGCTCCAGCCAAGTTCAGTTACTTGTCATTTCCTTTAAAAATGTAACTATGAAGCAATTAAAACAGTCAGAAAACTCATTCACTCATTTCTGCATTGACCCAGCACTGCTGTGTGCCTGTGCTGTGCCAGGCACTGTTCCAGGCAGGGAAGATGCAGTGATGAATAACGCACAGGACTACGCTCGGGCTTTCCAGAGGAGGTGGGTGAGCTCACCCTGGGAGCGTGTGCTGATGGAGAAGGGTTTGGAGAGTCAGCATTAGGGCCTCCACCCTCCAGACCCCTGGAAGAAGAGAGGACCCAGCCAACACAGTAGTAAGAAGGAGCTCCTGAAGGAGGGGAAAACGAGGAGAGCACAGTATCCTGAGACTGAGCTGAGAAACCGATTCTAGCAGATGGGAGCGAGCAATAGTCTCAGTCCTCCGTGAGGCACTGAGTGAGATGAGGTCTAATATTTGACCTTGGGATACGCAATATGGAGTCATTGCTGATAGTGACAGGTGTGGTTCCAGTGGATGGTGAGGCTGGAAGATTGAAAGAGTGGGTGTAGGAGAGATTGGCAGGTGGTATGATTATCCACCCAGAAAACCCAGAGAATCAGCTGACAGTTCAGAAAGATGGCTGGGTACTAAATTGCTCTACAGAAAACAATAGCTTTCTGTATATGGAAAAAAAAAAAGAAGTTAGAAAGCATAATAAAACGTAACCTAAACTCATTCTGGAGATAATAGGGAACCATGAGGATTAACTAGCCTTAATAGATTTTAGAAACTACCCTGAAGCCTCGGGAATATAACAATGTTTTGCTAACATAAAACAGCGGGCAGGAAGTCTCAGGAATCAAACACAGGGCATATGGAATTCAGTCTATGATGAAGGGGCCAGTTCAAATGGGAGGTGTGGAGATGGACTATTTAATAAGTGTTGTTGGACCATTTGTAAAATGGCATAAAACCTATCAGGGATCATACCTCAGATCTTACATCCTGTTAAATATAAAATGGATTATTATTATGTGTAAGAAAATCATACAGAATTAGAGAAAAAAAGGGGCATGAGTTATTTTGTAAGTTTATGGAAGTTGTGCCTAACCTTGACCTAATACTCAAGCCTTAAATAAAAATATTGTTAAAAAATTATAATTAAAATATTTCATTCTCCATGGAAAAAGGCCAACATTAGAAAGTCAAACAAGGAAGTGGAGAAAGTATTTACAATGCATCTTTGGACAAAATCCTAATTTATATTGACATAAAAATTTTAATGTATTTGTTATTTATAAGTAAATATTTACGTATCTCCTACACATTACTTAGGAAGAGCCCTAGCAACCTAATAGGAAAATAACCAACTCGGTTCCTAGATAACCCATGTATCTTAAACATCACAAAAAAATGCTAAAACATACTCAGGTGAGAAAGGGTAATTGAAACTGCACTGAATATGTTCACCTTCAGATTTCCAAATATGCAAAAGCCTAATTCCCTGTGTCGGGGAGTGCACGAGGAGAGTGGCACCGTCGTGTACTTGGTGTCCCAAGCAAAACTTTGCCCAAAAGGGCAGCTGCTCACATGAGGCTCTTCACACAGACCTGCACTGGTAGGAGACACTGCCCTACCTGAGGGATTGGTCAGCTGGCATTAAAGTCTTCCTCGTACCAGAAACATGTCTCTACATCTGCCATTGTATTTTGTTTTTTAAAATTTACTATTATTATTATTATTTCAATCTTCCCATTTTTCATGGAATAAGATTTCATGAGAAAATTGGAGCAGAATTGAAAGTACTTGTGTTCTACTCAGAAATCACTGACTATGGAAGATATTTGTTTCTCCTGACTTGTCTAGAAATGTTAATCTCTACGTGTATATTCCAGGCAATAAACGTAGATATTTAACATACTTATGTAAATTCGAAAGGCAATCAGTGTTTTTAACCTGCAAAGGAGTCCACTTCTATCACCTTTATGCAGATTAGGACAAGGTGCCCTTTCTGAGCTGAGGAAAACCTGATCTTGTTTTTAGGTGAAGATGTAATGTGCCCCTTCCTTCCCAGTAGTCACAGCACCTGGACACAGCGTTAACCAGCACATTGTATTTCAGCCCCTCTCCCCTCCTCTCCCTGGGACAGTGTTTGGTGCAGTGGACAAACCGCACAACCGTCCCAGGAGTCTGCCGTCCCGATGAACCACACCGAGACCTTAGAGAGCTTCAGCCTCTTCCTCTCAACCTACTCTGTTCCAGAATTTAATTTTGATTCTGTTTTCCCCCAAGAAATAAAACAGCTATTGTTTTCAGTAGTCAGTGTTTGTTCAAGAGTATTCCCATAAGCTACAATGTTCTGCTCAGCTCCCCATTTCCCATGTCATGTCTTGTATTCCTCACATCACACTCTTCAGGTGTGCCTTTTGTGAAAGTCTGTGGGTGGCGAAAGTGCTCCAGGTTTTCTCTGCCTGAAAATTTCATAGTTTCCCCTCATTTTCTAAAGAGGATCTTTTCAGGCATAGCTTTGTAGGAGGCCATTTCCTTTCCTCCAGCACATTGAAGATTCACTGTCTTTGGCTGCAATTGTCACTGTTGTGAGATTGGCCATTAGTGAGGTTGCCTTTCAGTTGCAATGATCCATCTCTGTCCTTTCTAAGAGCTTTCCTTTCTCTCTGGTGTGATACACTTTCACCATTATTTGCCTAGTGGCTCTCTTTTTCATATCATATTTAGTTTTGGGGGAGTTTTCTGGATTTCAGAATTATGTAATTTAATATTTCTGGACAATTTTCTGCTATTATCTCTTCAAATATTCCATAGTGGTTAAGAAAACAAACTGGAGCCAGGCTGCCTCACATCTCTACGTGGCCTGAGGCAACTGTGGCAACTCCTCTGTTTCAGTTTCTTCGTATGTAGGATGGCGGTGATATTATCGTCTACTTTAGAGGTGTGTTGTGAAGATCAATGAGTTCATTCTATAATAGTTCAGAACAGGGACACATACTAAGTAGTATATACTTATTAGCTCTTATGTGATGCTTATTATTATTGTTTTCTACAAGTCTAATCCATCACATGGTAGAGTTTTCTTTTCTATTTTCCATACCTTTAAACTTTCCTTTTTATTTTCCACAGCTACTATGTTTCCCCAAAAAGAACACCTAGCCAGACCATCAGCTCCAATGTGTCTTTTGGATCAAAAATTAATATAAGGCTCACTCTTATATTATATAAGACAAGGTCTTATATTAAAATAAGACCGGGTCCTGTATTAATGCCCAAGGGTTGGGCGGGGCCAGGTTTCAAATTGCCAAAGCATGGCAAACTAACTGCTCAGATTTAGATAAGATATGGAGGCCGCCTTCACCCAGGGAATGCACCCAGGGAAGGGGGAGGGCTCAACAAAAAAAACTTGGCCTCTGCCAGCTCCCCCATCCCAGAGAAATCCACCTCTCCGGCCCCAGTCCCAAGCCAGGCAACTCTATTCCCCCCCATTTGTCCCTGCTGCTTTTGCAGCTGCTGCCCCAGCGCTGGAGCTCAGCGAGTGATTCCCTTGGTGGGTACATCTGCGCGGAATCCCTTTAATAGGCCCGCCTGCGAGGGCAGCTGCACTCAATCTCACTCACTCACAATCTCTGCTGGTTTTCACAGCCAGAAATTATGGGGACTTCTCTCCCTGGCACTGGAAGCATGGGCTGGGGTGGGGCTGGGATCTCTCACCCTTCTAGAGGATGGGTGGGGGGGAACCCTCACAGCTAAAATAGACCTTTAATGGTCACACTTGGGTGCAGGACCAGCCTGTTAAGGATCTCTGACCCTCCTGCCAGTTTCGAGGTGGCTTCTGCAGGTCCTCAGTTGAAAGGCTTCAGTTCAGCTTGATTTTAGGTGAGTCTCAATAATGGTGTTTTGTGGATTAGTTGTAATATTGATGTGTTTGTGAGAGAAGGTAACCACAGCGTGTACCTACTGCGCTATCTTGGTTGTCTCCCAAAGAGAGAATCTGCATCCACTAAATTTTAAATTCCAATTTTTATTTTATTAATTTCCAGAAGTCTTCCCTGAGATTTTGGTTTTCAATTTCCTGGGTCATATTTTTGTCTGTTAATGCTGGCTCACATTGCCAATTCTCTCTTATGTGTCTTTAACACTATTAAGCATGACAATATTATAATTACCTGATCAGTCCAATATGTATATCGGAATTTACAGTCTATTGTTTCCTTTATCACTTTATGCTACCTTGGTTATTTGTGTGTTTGTGGTTTTTTTATTGTGGGCTTCCCACTTTCCTTGGAACTCGTCCGTGGAAATTCTTTGAGGCCTAAATTATGCCTGAGTTCCTACAGAGAAGACGTGTGTTTCCTTTTGCTAAATAACTGGGGCAACTTACCATCATGACTTTCATGTATCAGGATGTTTCTAGAAACCTCTTGTAGCATTTGAAGTTTTAGAGACCACAGGTTTTGTGAATTGGGACCATAGTGTGATACTGACTTTTGGCTACAAATTCTTAAGAGAGAGTTTTTCTTCACTGAGAGCCAAGCATGATCATGCAGTTTCTTGGTGGTTTGACTTATCATTCTTGAGAAATACACTAAAGGTTTAGTCCTTTGATGTCCCAACTTCTCATGGGGCACTCCTGTTAGACTTCTCACCTTGGGGTTCTCCTAAAACTGTATTATAGTCTATCCTTTCTAGATCATGCATGACTTGTAGCCATAAGAGGAAATACGAATCTCCTTCTGAGAGCAAAGGGGATCCATAAAGGGAATTTAATCAAGTAAGTGACTTCATCAGCTCTGTGCTTTCGAAAAGTCTCTCAGGCTGCCTAGAGGAGAATATACCGAAATAGATGAAAGTATAAATCTCTAGTTATACTTCTATATGGAAACAACTGCATGAATCCTTTGGTATATGCACACCGATTTCCCCAGTTTTTATGGTGTTTCATAATAAGGAGTATATTTTCAATTTGATCATTATTAATTGTGTAAACTATTTAACCTCAGTTTCTCATGTGCAACATGAGATGCCTTTCTCTGTGATGAATTTAAGACTGAGAAATCCCTGGTGCCTGGTGAGGCGTCTCTACCTTAGGACCCCTCCCCTCGCCTTGGGTCTGTTTTGTACCAAAGAGAGTGGAGACCTCAAGGAGGGCTTTCTCTGAGGCCACCTTGTTCCCAGGGTGACTCTCATTGATCAGGTCCTTCATGGTTCCCAGACACTCCATTTTCATCACTGTGATACACTCATCAATCTAGGTCCCTCTGCATTGCCCAAAAGTTTGTGTTATGTGTTCTTGCTATGAGAGTTGAGAATATAGGGCAGCTTCATTTAGAAAGTCCCTATAAAGAACAGTTTTATATGTAGAGTGCATGTGTGTGTGTGTGTGTGTGTGTGTGTGCGTGTGTGTGTATGTTTTTGCATGTGTAGCTGAGTTTACTGCATGACCTTGCACGTATGTTTATTTTAAGAGGGTTTTTCCTTATCCCTGTGTCTGGGCTTTTCATTCCACTCCATGTGGCCACACCAGCAGCTGAAAGCCAAGCAGACTTACCTCTGGATCTTACTCTGTCTGAAGCTAGCTTCTTTTGCAGACTCAATTATTTGACCCAATAATGTCCCATTTCTACTAAATTAATTTAATTTGGGTATCTCCTTTGTTCACACAGCCACAAATGTGTCCATAAGAAAGCATTTATCACACAGCACTGTAAACATCTGAGGACATATTACTCTGCCTTTGCACTGTGAGTTCTTTGACAATGATGAACATGACTTTGAGTCCAAGTGCCTGGGACAGTGGCAGACCCAATGCTCAGCAAAGGTTCCTTTTCTTTTTACGTGCATGCATGTGTGTCTGCAAGCATGAGTGGAGTAATGATTGAATAGATGACTTGGAGAGGTGTGGGTTGGGAAGTCGTTCTGGGCAGAGAACTTCTACAGCTTAACAGTGAGAAATGTCTGTCAATAAAAAAGCAAAACAAAATGAAGACAAAGAATAGTTGATAGGATAAATTTCACTTTAAAATTTACCCAACATGTAGTAAACAGCCCTTGTGGAAAAGCAAACTCATCTGTAGTTGCCTTAGATTGGTTTCTCACTTCCTGTACAATTTGAGAAGTGGTATATTGGGGGATGGAGGGAGCAGGCCAGTGTGACAGAGAGAATCACACTGGAGTCAGAGAAAGTGGAAGAAGAATATGCGGGGTTGAGGGTGGGGACAGAAAAGTCACTGGGTTGTAGGATCCTTTCTATGAAAACACTTTGTGGAGTGGGTGTCAGTCACAATCTCTTGTCCCTTCTTGGCCAGGTGATCAGAATGATGGTTGACTTATGAAACGTGATCAGAATGAAGTGGACATAGGAAGGCCCAGCCATGGGGGCTGGATGAAATGGATCAAGGTTAGTCTGAACTGGCTGAATGGAGGGAAGAACAGGCACAGGCCTCAGGGAGAGAAGAAGAGCCGAGCCGCGGCTAGCTGAGCAGGGCAGGAAGCAGGAACTCCCTTGTGAGAGCTCTGTGCCCCCTCTCACTGAGTTATGGCTGCCTGCAGTCCTTGCTGAGGAAATCACACAGCTTCTTAGACCCTTGATGAGACAGATAACACCTTCTACAGGGCTCTCTTGAGCTAGAGGACCAGAAGTTTATTTCAGAGTCGGGAGCTCCAGGAAGGACCTCTGAGCTGACTTTCTACTCGAGCAGAGGAGAAGGAAGGTAAAGGCTGATTTAATTCTTTTCTTTCCAGTCCTTTGCCTTGTAGGTCAAACTGATCTTCCTCAGACAAGGTCTAGGTTTTTCAGAAAGTCAGGGAACCATCTAGACAGGAGTTCCAGGTTTCCTAACAGCTGTGTGATGAGGCAAGACTGCAGCCAGGTTGATCTGATTGGGGAGAGCCAGCTTCTTTCTCTACCTGGTCCTTCCTCTCTATTTGCTCCTTCATTCTGTGTCCTCCCATCTGTCAGTGTCATGCAGGGAGGCCTGTGGGGTCTCTGCTCCCGCTCCCACATAAGATCACAGGACACGGTGAGGCCAAAAAGGAACACTCACGGAGACATAGGTAGGGGAGTCAAACTACTGTATTCTCACTGGCGGCTAGATCCACACTGTCCGCAACCCGCCATCCTAACTGCAATCCGCACTTGCCAGCTCAGCCACCATCTTCTTGCTAGCGCCCATTTTTCTGCTAGCATAGCCACAGCAGTTATATTAGTGGCCAATGGCTCACTGGTTACAGCTGACGGCCAACTAGCCACAGCTGATGGCCATCCAATCATAGTTGATGGCCATTTACTACCTGAGCCAGCAGCTTTCTATGTGAGGCCGAGAGCCTGGAAACTGCTTTCTGGGGCTCTGTCCCCACAGTCAGCCATTCTGATTTGCTGTCAGGGAACATGAAATGTAGGCCTGGGGAGATTCTAGGAATGAAATATTTGGGAAAACCAATACCGTA